>NC_052512.1:21290577-21440195 GCF_014356525.2 Nilaparvata lugens
GGTGTGTGTGTGTGTGTGTGTGTGTGTGTGTGTGTGTGTGTGTGTGTGGTGTGTGTGTGTGTGTGTGTGTGTTGGAACAAGGTATAATACGGGGAGACAATCAAGTATACACAGCACATTAAGGGGAGGTGTGTACACTAAGGGGAGACCCCGTATTGTCACTGCTCAATTTTAGTAAAAATCACTTCTACATGCTTAAAACCATGTAAAAACGTAATAAAAAAAAATCTCCCCATTTTGTTAGTACTCTACCTAATTGGGATACACTCCAGTTCCCGAAATTGCCACCACGTTGTGCTACGATCGCTAATACACACTCACACAAAACTTATTTACGGATTGAGCATACAATGCGGGCTACTTGCATATCCCTGCAAATCTCCATTGTCTCCTCCACTGTTCGAAGTAACTGGTTTGCTATGGGATTTGCCGTGACTCATTGATTCACAGCTTAGCGAATTCATAGTTTCTTTTTCTGTTCATTCACTTGTGACATGAGAAGGGAGCGAGGATACATGCTTGCAGAATGTATTGTGGTACTGATTTTTTAGTTATTTGGTACAAATAGTCTGTAAATGATGATTCTTCACAAAAAATACCCTCTGCTAACCTCACAGTCTTTGAAAATACCTGTTTTTCTCCATATAACTAAAAAACCATTCATAGTGAAAAAATCCAGAACCGTTTCCAAGAGTACAAAATCCTCTACAATTCAACGCCAAATTAGGTTCATCACAATCAATTGTGACTGAGACATGATTCTTGGAAACACAATTTCCCGCATTGAATTTGGGCTATTGCTAGAATGATGGGAATGGGAGGTTTGTTAAGATTCAAGAATAGCACGTCAGTACGTTTATATTCTCGAACAGGCTTCACTGAGAATTCACTTACTGATTTACAGAAATGTGAAAAGTTGGTAACCCAACATTTTATCTCAAGACCAGGATAGCCTATGATAAAATGAAATTTGTCTCTTTGCTTCTCCCCATATTGCAATTTCCTTCTGTGTCTGTCAATATCCTTGCGAAAACTGTCTTGTGAACCTTAGATTGAATATTTTACTTGTGTATTATATGCTCACTTCGTGTGGAAAGACTTTGTTCCGGAGAAAAGATTCAGTAATCATACCCTGCTCAAAAAAATTGTAGTCACTAGTTCTCAGATGGGGAGGGTGACCGCGCGGGCTATTACTCAAAGAGTCAAGGCATTCCAAAATGATTTATCTTTGAGAAAATGAAGAATGAGAAATCAGAGCAGTGAGTCCTTCCAGTTCATATCATTAAATAATCCAATTTGGGTAGCTGAAAGTTTCTCAATAATGCACCATAAAATGGAGTACGGTAATCACTATCAGAAAGATATAGCAGTTCCGAAATCTCTATTTTTTCAAATGAGCACAAATAGCAAAAACGCAATGTAGACCAGGGGCTCCCCAAAAAAATGTTTCTACGGACTCCCTCACCTACCAGCAATGTCGAGGATCAACTCGCAATTTAGAGTTGGGAGGCACTGTGAAACGTACACTTTCTTGAATCCCAGTACTGAGTAGCTTATATCCATACGTGGAATGTTTATTTGAATGTTATAAATGTACCGTATTATTATGATAAGCCATATTATTAATTTAGAATGTTCAGTTTATGGATTGTTTCACCTATACTAGTCACAATCATAACCGACAATGAATTAGAATAAAAATAATTTATAAACGTGGGGAAGGATAGTGATTCCATCAATCGCATGTTAAACTCGCGAAAGAAATTTATATGAACACTACATTTATATTAACTACTTATTTCTCAATCAGAAAAATAACTCATTTATCAATCAGGAGAGCGTTATAGATTCCCAGTTTATTTATCCTAGCTTCAATATTAATCTTGAACAGAAATCAAGAAAAAGAAAATTATATGAATCCTGTCCTTGTCAAGATGAATAAAATAAGTTGGTGCATGTATCCAGGTTTTATTCAAATACTGTAGAAATGGTCAGTTGTAGTATTGTTTGGAAAACTGTAAGTGGGGTTGTATTATACATTGAATTATAAACAAGCACCTGTCAGGCAGTTCTGGTTTAGTACTTTGGCATTTCAAAACCTCAATTCAATCGATCTT
Organism: Nilaparvata lugens; assembly: GCF_014356525.2. NCBI lineage: Eukaryota > Metazoa > Arthropoda > Insecta > Hemiptera > Delphacidae > Nilaparvata > Nilaparvata lugens. The sequence continues at coordinate 21,292,695 of NC_052512.1, forward strand.
GGCCAGAATAGAGTCTGTTCCACAAGTAAAGGATTGGTTCGCAGCTTAACCAATGAGAGATTGGAAATGATAGACTATCATTTCCAAATATATCATTTAAGAATTAATGATAATGCATTATTTGTCTGGAACCAGGTATAATCTAGTGCCACATGCGGGTAGGCTGAAAAGAGCATACCGACGACACAGATTGAGAGAAGTTAAGAAAAATGCTAATGCGCTATTCATATAGCAGAGGCTGCAAATCCATGTAGGGATGCTTGGATTTTCATCGATTTCCGTAGACGCAAATCAGGTGATTTGGACCAGAGTTTTGCAACTGCAGATGAGATTAGTCGGTTTTGTGTTGACTAGTTCAGGTCATGATGATGGCTTTTCTGATGAGTTGACTGAATTCTTAGCTACTCTTTAGAGAACTCCACTTCTTGGGGAGCATTTCTAATGGATTATTATATGAATTATTATGAATGGATAATTATTCAAATAAGTCGTCTTTAATGGTTTATTATTGTGATAATTCCATAATATTGTACTATTGAAAACTAATTATCAAGGAGTTTATTCCTATTTATTAAAATATTGTTTTTATAGTTTAATAATTAAACTATAAAAACAATATTTGTGCATGATGTGAATCATTTCAAGATTCATTTGATTTGATTATGTGTTATTATATTGTTGATATTGATATGTGAGCTGACGTTGTTGTAATATTTTGCCAATGCTCTAACTATATAATTTATTTTGAATTGTGATTCACCTTGATGTGTGATGGGGTTAAATATTGAACAAAAGTAGACCACATGCAACGGATTACTCCTACCACAATTCTGATTGGAACATTCATTCGATTGAAACTACTTAATCAGTTTTGCCAGTTTGTACTTTAATTTTTATTTTTACATAGAACTGAAATAAATGTGAGATCCTTGTATGCATGATATCTTTGTGAGTTCTCAACCAATTTTGTTCTATAGATATGTGAATAAGATGTCAAGTCCAAAGTGTTGAAAAATCAACCATGAATATAAGTAGGCTAATAAAAGAACCAAATTTTGATCGTTTTATATTTATAGGAATATGATTCCACAATGCGGAGTTCACATTTCCAAGTCATGAATTTATTGATGAGCCTCCTTGATAATTACTGTTACATCTCTATCTTTTCAAGAAAGAAGCATAATTTATATTATTGAGTACTCAACTGAACAATATTATCTCTAATTGTGTACGTCTGTATGCAAGATATGTAACGAAAGGAAGGACGTACAATTTCGAAATATATAATAATAATATTGAGGGTGATGCCCACATAAGCTCTTAGGCTTGTGCGTGGGTATTGAGTGAAAGGGATGATGATGAGAGATGACGACTGGGCTACTTTTTAGGTAGTCGGGACCGACGGCTTATTGTCTCCTCCGAAAGATGGAGTGGCCGTATCCATGTGATTGTGCTGTGGTCAAAAACTTTTGCCCGGGTCGAGATTCGAACTCGAGTTCTCTTGATTGTCATACCGTTGCGTAATCACTTACTCCAGTGGTTCTCAAAGTGTGGGGCGCGACCCTAAAGGGAGGCGCGATGATTCTTCAGGAGGGGCGCGAAGCTTGGTTGAAAAATTATATGAATAATTTACTTCTAAAATAATTACTATAAGCATCTTTCTTCTTTCATTCTTTTATTCTCTATTGATTGATACAATAAGTACATCATCAAAATTGAAGGGAGAGAAAAAATAATGACTTTCCCGAAGCCCCCCACCACTCTCCCACATACCAGTGAAAGCATTTTTCAAATGATTGATACATTTTTGAAGGACATTGACATGTATTGGAGCAAATGTGTAGGAATTTGTACAGATGGAGGTCGGGCTATGTCAGGAAAGTACACTGGACTTCGAGGGTTGATCAAAAAGGTAGCACCAGAAGCTAGATGGACACACTGTATAATTCATAGGGAGGCTACTTTAGCTGCAAAAGGTATGACTCTTGAACTTGATGGAGTTCTACATGTGGTCGTTGAAACAGTCAATCTCATTAAGGCTGTTCAGTACACTTTTTTTATTATTCAAATTGGATAATATTTTTTAATAAATAATTGTTAAGATCATTATAAGAGTGAGAAAAACTGAAATTTTTAAGTGGTCCAATAAGCGAGTTATGGGTTGTTAAGATCATTATGAGATCTCAACAATTATATTGAAAAAGATTATCCAATTTAAATAATAATAAAAAGGTGTACCAAAAACATTAAAGGGCATGAAGTCATGAGTTTCTAGGATTCTCTGTGAAGACATGGGCTCAGAACACACAGCTCTACTGTTTCTTACTGAAGCTCGCTTGCTATCAAAAGGAAAGGCTTCAACTAGAATATTTGAGCTCATACATGAAGTCCTTATACTTTTGCTTGGGAAAAACCACCAAAACTGAAAGTTCTTCACCAACTCAGATTTTTTGCTGCAATTAGCATGCATGGTGGATATCTTTGAGAAAATATATGTCCTAGCCAAGTCTTTGCAGAGAAAAGATGCAAACATTCTGCAATGGACTGAAATGATGGAAAGCTTTGTGAAGAAGCTAAGTTTGTATGAGAGCGGTTTCAAAAATGACAACTTGGAGCTATTTCCTAATCTAAAGCACAGATGAAAGAAACACTACTTATTGCTTATTCCGTGTATAACACACTGTATGCTTATTCCGTGTCTAAAGATTATTACTGAAGAAATGTATCCAAAATTTCATACAAATGTATCTAACTCCAGCCAATGAGAAGAAATACGTTTTTGAAAATTTAGAAATCCTCAAAAGTAGTTTCGGAAAATATTTGTATAAATATAAATATAGCTTGTTTATTTAATATAAATATAAACTTGAATGGTTTGGCATGGATTCAAAACCCATTTAAATTCTCAATCAATGAGTGAAGAAAACCTCATTGATCTCCAAGGTGACTCTGTGCTTAAAATGAAGTTTGAAGAATATTCTCTCACATCCTTCTGGATTGGTGTGCAAATGAAACACCAAATTTTGAGTGATAATGTATTGAGGATATTGACTCCATTTGCGACAATTTATTCGTGTGAAACTGGGTTTACTGCTGTAACTTCCATGAAAAGTAAATATAGATGAAAACTGGTTGTGACCCAGGAACTTGGAGTATCGTTATCAGAGCTGACACCTCGTTTCAATAAACTCTATGCGAAAAAAACGAGCTCATCATTCACACTTAGGCTCTTTTTATTGTTCAATTGCAACAAAAATAACAACTATGTACGATAGTACCTGAATGAATGATAATTTATTGTATTTATAGAATTAGTTGTTTTATTATGATTGAGACTATCGCCCCATTGGGTTATGTATATGTGCTAAACTCAACTAAATAAATATTGAGTGTAAAATATGTAGGTAATATACGTACGTATACGTATATGTACAACATGCACAGTAGTCTATGCTTATACATGTAGGGGGGCCCGGCTTACAGCTGAATCATGCAGGTGGGGCTCGAAAAAAAGTTTGAGAACCACTGACTTACTCCAACGAGCCACCCACGTTCTCTCTATATATATATATATAGAGGAAGAAGCCTATTGAGATTTGTAACATTGATGATAATTTATAACGAAATAAAACTTCTCTAAAGGCCCACATTCACGACAGAGCCAAATCCACAGAACATATCCTCCAATTGGCTAAGAAACAGCTGTTGGTGCGAATCAGCCAATCGGAGGATATGTTCTGTGTATTTGGCTCCGTTGGCTCTGTCGTGGAAGGGGGCCTTAAGAGAAGTTCAGTGCTAATCTGAACAACTTCATTATTGTTATCTATGTTGCAGCTGATATTTAAAATAAGCCTTTTTCAGTCGATTCACTCGAGAATGGTTGGGGTTAGAGTAGCGGTTTGTCGTCTTGGCTGTCGCGCGGAAATCTTCACATGAATAAAAAGTTCGGAGAGGGCTGGAAATGATCTTTCAATTGAGGCATCCTTGATAAGTCCAATATAATATAGGTTCAAAACGGTTTCTGAGTACGGCGAATTACAGAGTACCCAAAAAGAAGTCGAAATTTGATCTCCATTTCTAATCTATTGACATTTATGTCAAAACAAAGCCTCTGACAAAATAAATAAATGAATTTTTGTGAATGATTAATAAATTTATCGAGAATTTGATGCCTTACCAAACAATTATGTTCAACAACTGTCTAATTATGATCTTTCAAAACAAAAAAGTATAATATCTCATTCCAATATTCTATCTTCAAGGGTTACCGTGCTTTGTTTTTTGGTTATTGAAAGTAGAACTTATCTAGTCCCAAATTGTATAGACGAATCCTCTCCTTGATTTGCAATGAATATATCGTAATAATAAAAAATAGTATCTTGGTCATTGGTGTTAGCCTCTCATCAGCAAGGTAATCATGAAAGTATCAATTGATCGAATTCAAAAAAAATATTCATTCATCTACAAATCACATTTCTCCCCGGATAGTATGTTGAAAGTATACACAGAAACCTCCTCATTTTGTGGCTTTAATGTGCAATTATTATTAAACCTCCTCATTTTGTGGCTTTAATGTGCAATTATTTTGCATCCACTGCTCGAAGTAACTGCTATTGCTTTGGCCTTGAACTCTCAGTGAACTGATGATTCAGCAGTCAGTTCATTTTCAGCATAATTTACGGTTTTCTCAGCTCACAGGTGACAGCTCAGTTTCAGACGTGACGTTGCAATTACACACGAAAAGTAATTTCGATAATCTAAATAACACATGGGTAATGCCTGCAAAACCGAAGTTTTGAGTGTTGCCAGCGAGTATCAATAGAAATTTCCAATAAAAAAACGCCAATACAAAAATAAATAAATAAGATAAAAATGAATGATCTTTTAATAAATATTTATACTCGATCAACATGAAATTAATCAGTAGGCCTATGTATAATACCATATCATGTATTTTTTGCATACATCCATTCTTCTGAATAGGCTACATTATTTTTAATTTTCATGTGAATAATATTTACAACAGTTTTGCATCACAATATTTTATTGTAATCAGTCATGATCCTTTTTTATTGTGTTATCCTTCCTTAGACTTTTTACTCACTTCCAAAATCTTGATGAATGGATGCACATTCGATAATTCCATTGAGTGTTCGATTTAATCTGAAGTAATAAAATCTTGAGCTTGGCATTCGAGGCTCAAAAATATCTCAACATATCCTTACAGCAGGCTACCCACAAAAGTTTTACATCATAACAACTTAGTCATTGTAATGAATAATAATTTTTATATCATATTTTAAACTTTTCACTCTATTCCATACTATTTTCCTCACTTCCAGTCTTCTGATAAATGGATACATTCATTCGATAATCCATTGATTGTTTTCATCAATGAATTGGCATGAGATTGGCATTCTAGGCTCAACAACAGCCAAACATAATATTATTTTTTGAATGCTCTAATCGTTGTATGTTTCGAGTGTTATGAGATGTTCTAATTTATTCTATTTGCAAAAGTATGAGACATTTTCTAAAACTCGTGAAACATGAATACAAATTTCTTGAGTTCTTTTAATCTATTGCAATACACCATTAATATTGAATTAGTTTTTTATTGTTGTACATAATTTCTTTACGGAAAGTAAGCATCATACAGCATATCTCTTGCAGTTATTGAAGGCTTGATTAAATCTTATTGATCTTTATTAGATAATCTTATTGATTATCTTGATTTAAATCTTAGCCTTGCAAGATGAGTGTTGCAGCCAAAACTTGTGTTAAGAACCGGTTTTCTCCCCACTTTGTAAGTTGAACTAAACACACAATTTCTCCTCGGATTGTGGGTTGGAAGTGTACACACCATTTCTCCCCGGTTTGTGCATTGAAAGTGTACACATATTTCTCCCCAGTTTGTGCAGTGAAAGTGTACACACATTTCTCCCCATTTTGTAGGTTTAATGCGTAATTTTTTTTCAAGTTAACATAAAAAAAAATGTTACAATTGTATTAAAAACACATTAATATACCTTCTAAAACAAAAATTGAATCTCTAACATGTGTGTAAATGTGTGTAAATCAGCCTCCCCGCATTGTATGTTCATTTCTCACCTCCCCGTTTGTGGCCTTGTTCCAGTATGTGTGTGTGTGTGTGTGTGTGTGTGTGTGTGTGTGTGTGTGGTGTGTGTGTGTGTGTGTGGTGTGTGTGTGTGTGGTGTGTGTGTGTGTGTGTGTGTGTGTGGTGTGTGTGTGTGTGGTGTGTGTGTGTGTGTGTGTGGTGTGTGTGTGTGTGGTGTGTGTGTGTGTGGTGTGTGTGTGTGTGTGTGTGTGTGTGTGTGTGTTGTGTGTGTGTGTGTGGTGTGTGTGTGTGTGTGTGTGTGTGTGTGTGTTGTGTGTGTGTGTGTTGTGTGTGTGTGTGTGTGTGTGTGTTGTGTGTGTGTGTGTGGTGTGTGTGTGTGTGTGTATTTTCTAGAGAATTATTCAATAAAATTATAATTATTCTGCAAATTGAGCACGAACCATTTATGAACTACTCATTGAATTTTGAGGTTACACTTTGTTTACTATTGATCAGATGTTTTAGAGCAGCTCAAACACAGCTGACTGATTCAACATATTGTAAAATGTCATGCCAGAATTCATGCAAGCTATAATATTATTTCTAAAAAAGTAAAAACTATCAATAAAGGACCAAGAATTTCGAATAAAAAATAAAATGTATGTATTATTGTTGAAACTATTTATTACTTAAGAAATTATATTATAATGTCAAGTATTATTGTAACTAACTAGGTCATAGCATGAACATTATATTATTGATAAGAGCAGCAGAAATTAATTACAACAGTCTCAACATAATAAGAATTGTATAAGAATATTGAATTATCAATTATTGTTTCAACTGAACCACATGGTGATTGAATCTCTTTGGCAAGCTTAAGCCAATCATAGTGCATAGAAATAGCACCAAAAAGGTGATCGTTTGAAAACAACATATGTAATCTGTTATCAGACAACAAACCTGCCTTATCATATATGCTAGCACATGTACATTGTATAAGAGGAACTATGTCTAGGAGATTCAGCAGTTTTAAGAATTATACAAATTGAATTATTATTGTAATTAAAGGAATCATATTTTACTGCTTGCCACTGACGTCATGTCTACGTCACAATCATTCTACCAATGGCAAATTTTCATGCAAATTAATTACACCGAGATTCTCAGAAAGAAAGATTCTAGCCCAAGAAGCTTAGGAAAAGACTTTCACTTCCCTTTTGAAATCCTCACTGTTCAGACCTCGTTAAAGTTACCAAGACCTATTTGTAAAATTTTCATTCGATTTTATATGTTTTATTTGTGAGCCAATATTTTAGGCTAATCTATTTGTTATTCGTAAATCTATTTTCATCAATCAATAAATCAAAAGTTTAAAATTAAATCATCCCTGAATTAATTTGGTGAAGGAAATATTAAATTAAATTCCACATGTGCTGAGACCAAAGCCTGGACTGCCGCAGATCAAACGATTTTGATCTAAAGAAGAAAACCACAACCGCCAAGGAATTTCACGTGAGTTGTAATATTTAAAGGGGCCCCAATCTTTGCTTTGAAAATATTACAGTGCAGAAATATAAATTCCTCTCTGTTAAATTATTGGCCACGCCGACAAGCGCTTATTAGTCATTAAGAGCCTAGAATTTATTCAATATAGAATTTATAAGAACTTGTAGTTGATTGACTATCCTCCGCTGCCAGAACCACGACGCCGAGCAAATCTTTTAAAATATTTTATAATTTATTTCACTATTTTTTCAAAACTATTAAATTTTATCAATTGTAAAATTCTGTCGAATCATGCATGGTGTCATGCAAGCACAAGAAAATTTCTAACTCTTTTGTTAATGCTAAATTATTATCAATCTGTAAATCAAATTCTGAATCTGCACTGTGTGATCATATACTTTATTATAATATATTTCAATTTTGTTAATTCATCTTCTGAGTTAGATTATTTCTTAAGCCTGTCAATTATTGTGTCTGACACGTTCTACATCATCAAGAACCGATCGAATAAGATCATTGAAATAATTGAATTAAGCTGGATATTGGAACAGGTATAAGTGGATGTAGTGAGTGGGGTCAGATCAGGATTATTTATTCTCTGTCCTTACCTGCTAATATATCAGCTTTATCTGTTACCAACCTCGACTTAGGAGCGAATACATCAACTGTAGAGCAGATGCAGCCGGAGATCGTATAATTTCCCACAATAGAGCTTAAAACCCGACAAGACTCTGTTCTCGAAATATATTCCAAACGATATCTGGTCCTTGTACCCTATCTTAATCTTCGGAACTTATTAGAGACGCAGTCCCGTAAATTATCTACATCGGGATTTTTGCTCGACCTGTATGATTTTGTGTGTTCTTTCATCACAGGTAATAATTTTAAGGTATCTGTATCCAGTGTTTATTGATCGCTACACTACTTATAAAAATTTCATCACCATACAATCTGTCATAAGAAGAATCAAGGGTGAGCGAGTGTTTAGGCCTCCTGCGATTCCAACAATTGTATTGAATCTTGTAGTGAACCAATCAGTCTGGTGTACACTTAGCGTCCACGCACGCAGTTACAAAATTTATAACCTCGACACTGGTGATTCAGTGCAAGATTCACTCTACGTATGTGAGGCAAGTAAAAAAAAAAAAACCGCTTTACACAATTTGCCGACCCAACGTGAAGCATTTAAATACAGCACTACATGATTTGGCCAGTAACGTGGGACTATTTACACTCCACATCTGATTCTTTATATGTGTATCGACTTATCCTTGGAGGTGAGAGTGACTCCCCAGGAAAAGCCTTACAAAACATGAAAGATATTGAATTTCATATGAATGATAACACTGATAGCATAGCTCACTCGAACAAAATACCACAATATTCTTCAGTTATATTTGACGATTTACAACTAAGTAACATACCTCAAATAAGGGATTATTTCACTATTGGTAGTCATCACAATATCAATACAGCGTATTAAATTCAGAGTTATGATGCTACACAGAAGCATTACACAAGGGACAATGCAAATATGATTGTTATTTTCAAAACAGATCCATTGAGTCTCAAATTAAAACACAGAGACTATGTTGGTGAGGACATGTGCCTCAAAGATTTCAGTAAAATGTGTTCTAATGTGTGGAATTCTAGATTTCTAGTACACACCGTTTTGTAATCATCATGACCGAATGTCCGGTTAATGAGGGATGGTATAGAGAGGGCTTGGATAGCGTTATTGTCATTCAGTGGAGAGTGAGTGACAGTGAAAGAATGTTGATTTCTTGAAGAAAAAAGTGCATATTGAGACCATAGGTCTAATTGATAGGATTAAGAAATTGTAGAAGATTATTAGAGACAATTATAGAAGCATTGTGAATTTTGAAAAACAATCTGATGATTACAGAGAAAAACTTTTTAACACTCTAACCGAAACATGGTCCAAACTTACCTAAACCGAAACATCTGGTCTCACAGACCAGGTCTTGTTTGAAGGGTTATATTTGATATATTTTCTCCTGAATATGAATTTGAATATTCTTCATTGGTAAATTTCAATTATAGTAGAGTATAATATACATTTCAGTTGCAAATTAAGTGATGGAAAGAAAAAAAATTGGAAACATTGATATGTAATAAATGTATGATGTTGGATGTAAGAGAACACACAATACAAAAATCCGTGTAAGATACTATCAGTTACTACCCAGAACAATAATCATGTAGAGATATTTCATAAATATGGGATTTATAGCAAAACTGAAAGGTAATCATTGAAAATAATGATGTTTTTCATTGTTATCAAGAAACTTGTTTGAGCAAAGGTTTTCAGCCGTCAGTTATTTTATTAGCAAGAAAAGTTCATAAATAACTATAGTGGTCAGAATCATCTATTTCATCAAGTCAATGTTCATTTTGTGACACTTCATTGTGAAGCATCGTATTGATACAAGTTCCAAAGGCTGGGGTTTGTATGATTGATAACTCATCCTTTGTCATCAATTTCCCTAAACCAACGTTCTATAAATTACAAAAATTGGTTTTTCAAATAAACATGTCAATAAAATACCGAAATAATGAGAAGAGAAACATTTGAAACAAAATTGAATGCTCAAAATATCTGTCAGTCGAAGCATCCAGTATTCTAGACCAGTAAAAAATAAACGTTATCCAAAAGACCCGGCAGCTGAGACCAGTATGTTTCCAATAGATTGATGTTTACTTGATAACCATGAGTTAGGGACTGATGAGCATTGTTGGAGAATGTTGATGAATAGTGGGGGAGAAGGTATCAGAGCGGGCAGAATTTTTTGATTCACAATTCTGCCTCTGGTCTCACAGACCGGTGTTTTGGTAAAAGTGTGAAACCAATTATCACATCTCTAGTTGAAATGGGAGAAACTAAATCTACTCAGCAAGCTGATCAGAGTTTTATACCAGAAAAAGGAGGAAGAGGAAGAACAAGAAAGTATGGATGAAGAAGAGGAAGAGGAAGAAGATGAAGGAGCAGAGGAGCATGACAATGATAAAAGCTCTCTATCAATCAAAACTACAGCAGATTATGATTCAATGGATCAGTCCTCCATTTTTAATTCAACTCGATTTTTGCCTAACAATCGTTTAAATCGTTCTAGGAAGAAAAATGACATACTAGATCACTATCTGAGAACGTTTCATGCAGAAAAATTGAATAATTCGATTATTTATGGAATTTCCTACAATTCTGCAAAGGATAAATATTATATGAGCGAGTATAATGTTATTTTCCATAATAATTTTATTAGAATCGATTTGCACAACTTCCGAATAACACATGGATTATTAGAACTGTTGTTTGCTTAAAGACCGATAGTATTTATAATTATAAGGATTTGGAGAAGTACAAGCGCATTTTAATGCTTACAACGTTCATTTGAATCAGAGAGGATATGTTAAACGCAATAACTCACTATACAAGTCAATACTACGCAATAACAAGTCACTCTTGATCCAACAATTTTTTCCCGAAAGAGAATTACGTAAAAAGAAGGGATCAGGCTTATTGAAATTTGCAAAAAATACTTCTAACAAAAGAATTTATCAATATTATGATAACTATGATGAATTGATTCACAAACTTAATTTACTAAATTCATCAAAACTAGCTGGTCACATGAGTCATGATCTTGAGATTGCATCAATTATAGAAGGATAGCGAGAAGCTAGAATTATTGTTTAGTTTAGCGATGTCTGTGCACCGATTCGGACGTGAACCGAGGTACTTGCTCCAAAGAAAGAGATTGCATGGAATGAACCAGATCTTGAGAGTTTCAGTGGGAAAATAATCCAGGTGATTGATCAACAGGGTATCAGTGAAACTCTACGTACATATTTAGATTCTCAATTATCTAGAATAGTCAAGAATATTGGACTGAACGTGTTTGGAAAGGAACACATCCTCAGTACATTACATCAGTTATCTGACAATGTCGATAAGGTAGTTATAGAAAAATCTATTAATTTGGAGAATTCTCCACATGACCTCAAATCAACAACAGACACATTTAGATCACAGTTGAACAAGATTAATGATAATAAAGTCGACAAGAATTATTTGGATGAGAAATTAAAAGTTATTTCAGACAAAATTGAAAATTTTGAAGTATTAGATGGAAATTATTATTATTGTTTTCACTATGCAGGTGACGTGCAACAAAACACAAGTCATTTCATTCAGAGATACACTCTATTTTGATGTGGGAGACTGTTGTCTAGTGCACAAAACATTCATATAATTGTAATGGACTTCTCATATGTGTGGTGAAGCAGGATTCTGACACGTGTTTAACGGATTTTTCAAGGTGTGTGGTGAAGCAAGATTCTGACATGTGCGGATGAAGGGAGATAAGGAATATCCATAGATGTTGACAAGGATTGCCAGTTGTGACTAATCACTCAAAGCAGCAACAGCAAGCTGAACGCAATGACACATTTTGATATGACATATTTGCAACAAGCTTTCTCTAGAAATATACCCCATTAAAGCATTACACGATTTTTTCCATTTTGATTGATTCTATGTTGAGAATGTGTATGGTAATGACAATTTGATCTATATAGATATAATCGATATTGATTCAGAAGGTGACTTTGAATTCACTATTATCCTTCCGAAAGAATATTCGGATGTGCTGAACATACATAACATAAAGAGTTTTAAAAGTAAAAGATGGGATTTTAATGTTACTGCATGTCATATATTCTTGGAAGAATAGAAAAATCCTCTCAGTGATATAGGCCTAATCTGTAACTAATGTGTGTATATTTGGATATGCTTGCTTATTCTAATCATACATCTTTGAAAAACGTGGTTTTTTAGTCTTTATCCGCCATTTTTCTCAAGAATATTACGGGGTTCCTGCAATTTTCCCAGAAATGAGTCTTATGTCAGTTGATAGGGCTTATAAATATCTATCCATGTTTCAAATTTGAAAGGAATCGTTAGAGCCGTTTTCGAGAAAAACGTGAAAATCATGGTTTTTAGTAATTTCCCCATTTCTTCCATTATCTTGGATTGAATTTTATCCTGTGAACACACACACACACACACACACACACACACACACACACACACACACACCACACACACACACACACAACACCACACACACACACACACAGACCAACACTCAAAAAACATGTTTTAGGACTCAGGGGACCTTGAAACGTATAGAAAACTTGAAATTAGGGTACCTTAATTTTTTTTGGAAAGCAATACTTTCCTTACCTATGGTAATAGGGCAAGGAAAGTAAAAATCAAGTATCAATATCAAATATTTCCTTGATTATAGATAGTTCCATGTAATCTAGTGTGTAGTACATATGCTAATGGAAAAGAAACACATAGTTTATATGAATTTCTGCCAAAGGTACCACCAGGTTATCTGATCAATGAAACACCAAATCCAATAATTTATGTAAGCTCATGTACATATAAATTTCAAATCATTAGTATAAAGATCACTGACCAGAACAGTAGTTTATTAGATTTCAGAGGTGGTAGAATAACAGTGAGATTACATATACGTAAAAAACAGTATTAACATGGGCTTCATTGTTTACAATTCACAAGCATACTCTAAATATAGAACTGTAAATCAGACTGGATGGAAAGGACAAAGTATGAAACCGATTGGATAGGGTGTACCTAAAAAGAGGAAGAAGTTAATGCATAGATACAATGGTGGAGATTTGATTAGTAAGAATTCATACTCTGTGGCATTAACATCAAAAAACGCACACATTTTAGAGAGGATTCCGTGTTAATTATAATTTTGTCAATGGTGGCAATAAGTGAGATACTAGATGTAGAAAGCAATGTAAACTAATACAATGGTATTATAAATTTTGAGTATCATACACATGGACCATATGCAAATCAAAAACTTGAATGCTCAGATGAAGTGAGACTTCCAATTTATTCAATGGATCTTTATTGTCTTCCATGTTGTTCGTTTCTATTAATTGAAAGTTGAGTTGATTGTAGAAAGGATGTGAAAGATGAAAAGGCAGACGTTGTGACTGAGGTGTCAGCAACATATAAATTAATAAGTAATGCAATTGGCTATTTGTTTGATGAAATCAGATATGAGCTTGCAGGTAAATCTATAGCTAAATCAAGATTGGTTGGTATAACTTCAACAATAAAAGCATAATTGTTAACAAATTTATTTGATAAGAATATTTTCCATTTAGCAGGATTTGATCATGAAGGATATACATTAACTGATAATAAATTCAGCTTTTGTATACCACTGAAGTTAATTCTTTCTTTTTTCAAAGATTTCAAACATGTAATATTGAATTTGAAACAAGAGCTTGTACTACTTAGATCATCATCAGATATGAATTGAATTGAATCAGCAAATGGTAAGAGAGTTTCAATAACTTTGACTAAGCTAGTATGGAAGATGCCATATATTGAGCTAAAAAATCATAGAAGACTAAAATTTTTGAAAATACCTGATGCAGACAGACCATTAAAATTAGCTCTCAGGAAATGGGAAATTCATGAATACCCAGTTCTTTCTTTAACAAAGGAGCATAGTTGGACAATCAGAACAACCTCTTTGGCAGATATTCCAAAATACATGATTTTAGGATTTCAAACAATTAGCAATGAAACCTAATATGGCAAAATTTTATTTTTGTCATTTTCATCAAGTTAAACTTCATTTGAATTCACAGTATCATCCTTATGATCATTTCCTGGGTAGTAGAGAGTTGATGTATAAATTGTTTCTGGATTTTGCATTATCGTACTATAATTATTATTTACCACCTGTAGATGCTGAATATGGAAATGCAGTTTATTTTGCTATATTTAAGGATGAAACACTGATTCTTGTGATAGATTGTTCACATCAATCAGATCACTTTAAGGTATCCAATGATGTTATATAGAAATTGAATTTGAAAAGCCTGTAACAAATTCGACAACCGCATGTTGTATTCTTGTAAGTGATAAATTAATGGAATAAAACCACTAACATTACCTGTAAGAGAAGTGCAATAGGTTTCTAATAGTATGTGTAGGCTTGTCAACTTCACAACGGAGTGCGCGCAAATCAGTAAATAAGTTTAAGTATGAAGGCTAGTAAGTAGTTGCTCGCAAGACGTGGTGATACACGCCATTGATTCATTGTCAACAGCATTATTCTTGAGGCTACTTCAGAAGATGGAAGGATTAGTCAAGATTAAGGAGGAAGAAGAGGGTGTTATTTATGATAGACTTTCAGCTCACTATACTGATACCAATAGTCCATTTGATGAGATGTATCATTCTAAACCAGTTACTAAACAAGTTTGACAAACATTTTCTTGAGCTGTTCAGTGTAATTTGGATAGTGAGACAGAAATTGAATTGATTGAAGAAGATAAGGAGCTTGATAAAGAATCTGAGAAGGAGAATGCAGTATTGAATGAAACTGGTGTGTCAGATATTTCAACTTTTTATGTAGTTGAATTTCATGGATTTGAAAATTATCCAGATAATTCATTTATTATAAAAGAATTTGCACTTATTGGTACATGTCAAACATATGTTTTTTACCATTCCAAACCACCTTTTCCTAAATCAGAACTTCTGTGGAAATCATATCATGATGTATCTTGGCTGGAATTTTATCATCATAAGATAAAATAGGAGATGGGAGATACTGAATACTCAGATAATATTATCAAAAGTTGTCTACAAGACTATCAAAAAGTTTATACTTGGGGTAGAGAGAAGATGGAATTTTTAAAGATATTTCATAATAATGTTGAAATGATACCAGATAATTTTGAGAGACGAGATTAAAAAAAAATAGGAAGAAGTTGGTTTAATGAGATTTGCAAAATACATAGATTGGTTGAGAATGAACAATGCGCACTTTACAGTGCAAATCATTATCTATCAGAATTGCTAATAAGGTCAGAAGTAATGTGTAAACAGCATGTGGATTATTATGTGTGAGAGTCAGAGGATGAGATCTATGAAAAGTTGTCCTTTTTATCATAATGAGAAAAAAAGAAAGTATGCAAGACAGGGTTTTTTCTACAATGGTAGTAGAGTAATTTGTGTTTATTGTGGATATGAACAGTTTATGCATACAGCTAGAATATGTAATCTTAATAGCGGTGTAAATACAGTAAATTCTTCAGTCTTGGTTCCACTGGTATAAATAGAGCTGAAGATGGTAGGATGATTCAGTGTGCTATTGAACATTGGTTAAGATGAATCCAACAAATTGGTTAACAGCAGGAGACAATTTAGAAAGTGAACCTCTTGAACATTTAGATTGGTTTGATGTATGTGAAAACTTGATAAGTGAAGCTAGAAAAAAAATCGGGATACAGCATTATTAGTAGAATTACTTTCAATTTTTCCATTAACAGTGAATATTAATGACATTAATGAGTACTTATGTTATTAAAGACCTTTCAAATTAAATGTGAATGAACTATTAAAATTAGAAAATGCAGTATTAAATAATATTACATCATCTATAAACAATGAATAAGTTCATTGACTGTTCGCAAACATGTTTGTGCAGGTCTATATAGCGAAAGTAGTGGGGGAAGAGTATTGAGGGAATGAGGACCATGACTTGACATTGTTATTCATTCTATATTCAACATCAAGTGTTTGTGAACATGTTTTCAATCTTGCAAGACACTTCATCTTTTGATTTGACAAACTTCAACCAAACTTCATATGAAGATATTCTGATTGTTCAAATATATGATTTGAAACCCAATTTTAAATATTCAATACAAAAGGCGAGATTAGCACAAACAGAGTGTGTAGTTGGAATTGTGATGAGACTATATGAAAGTAACAAGAAGAGCGGCGCGTATTCAATTTATGATGTTTATCTACCTGAAAAGTATTTATCAACATTGAATGCTGCATTTTTGGATGATTTTAACAGTAGAAAGTATGTGATAAGATGTTAACATAGAGAGGATAAACCATCTTTAATCCACTTAGAAATGCAATAGTGAGAGCTCAAAACTAACGGTATTGTTTTAAATTACTTGGAATTATTCAAACTCAGTGATGTAGGTCTGTCTCATAGTTAAATGTTAACAATTGATATTTCTATATTAGTCTAGATATTCAGTAAATATATAGTCTATTATAGATAAACTATCAATATTTAGGTAGAGATGGAGATGAAGCACTTTAAAACTTCAATGCCTGCGCTTTTTACTGCATGGATGAAGTGAATATATTAATTTAATGATGTTATATCTAATTTTATTCATATTGATTCTCATCCTACAGTCAGGTGGAAAGAAAAGCATAAATGAAAGAAAGTGAGCTGTATTTTACCCAGTCTTTACTCAAAAAAATAACTGATCCAACAACTACATCAATGATAGTAAAAACGAATGTATGTAGTAACAGAAGCAACTAAGAATTAATAATAAGTAGAGCTGCTGCTGCTGCTGCTGCTGCTCCACAATTTCTGATCTAACACAGAGATGTAAGTCTGTCTCATAGTTGAATGTTAACAATTGATATTTCTATATTAGTCTAGATATTTAGTAAATATTTAGTCTATTATAGATAAACTATCAATATTGAGCTAGTGATGGAGATGAAGCACTTCAAAACTTCAACATCTGTGCTTTTTACTGCATGGATAAAGTGAATCCTACAGTCAGGTGGAAAGAAAAGCATAAATGAAAGAAAGTGAGCTGTATTTTACCCAGTCTTTACTCAAAAAAATAACTGATCTAACAACTACATCAATGATAGTAAAAACGAATGTATGTAGTAACAGAAGCAACTAAGAATTAATAATAAGTAGAGCTGCTGCTGCTGCTGCTGCTCCACAATTTCTGATCTAACACAGTGATGTAAGTCTGTCTCATAGTTGAATGTTAACAATTGATATTTCTATATTAGTCTAGATATTTAGTAAATATTTAGTCTATTATAGATAAACTATCAATATTGAGCTAGTGATGGAGATGAAGCACTTCAAAACTTCAACATCTGCGCTTTTTACTGCATGGATAAAGTGAATCCTACAGTCAGGTGGAAAGAAAAGCATATATAAAAGAAAGTGAGCTGTATTCTACTCAGTCTTTGCTGAGTTAAGCTGGAGTTAAGTACAAAAGGTGTTAACCTTTACAGACATAACCTCTAAGTTATAAGTCAATGCTTTAGTCATTCAAAGTTTGAAAAGCTATGAAGGCTTCTAATGAGTATAACATTCGATGAATTTGATGAACTGGTAAATAGTGTAAGATATTCAAAGTACTGTCTAGATAATGACACTGGAAGTAAGGTGGTTAGGCATGACAATCAAAATTCAAACAATGTGAATAAACAATCCAAGATTCTCTATATTATCTGAAATATATGATTTACTGGATATTGTGATTGATAGTTATGGTCATTTTCATTATTGTTGTAGCTGTGGATGTCCAGTTATGACAATAACTGATGTTAATGAGCTATGAGAAGCATTGTTTGATCTAGCCAAACGTAAGTGTATGAAAAAGTAATAAATATCAAGCTCCAAAGTTATAAGATACTAGCTGAAAGTAACAGGGTGACAGTGGCAGGTGGCAGCAGGGATGGGCTTGTTTGGAAGGAGGATCTTGCAAGTGATATGTCCGCATATTTGCTTTTTTAAAATAAAAAACTAGTACTTGAACTAAAATGGTTGTCTCCATTCTAGTGGGAGAATTGGTCTAGGCAAGTAGGTTATAAAATGAAGTCTTCTTATGCAAAGTGTGGGGGATTGCTTGGAAGGGATTCCACATTTGTTACGCCCATGAATTTGTTTTTTTTTTTTTAAATAAATACTTGAACTAAAATAGCATATTTCATATTGGTGGGAGAACTGGTCCAGGAAGGGGGTTTTAAATGGAGTTGTCCCGTGCAAAGTGAGGGGGGATTTGGGTGGGGTTTGGAGCCCCTTGGGGGGGCTTAAGCTCCGCCCCCTAATTTAAATACTGCTCTGTGATTAGTGCTTTGAATCTGCAATCAGCTACTACTCACTGACTAAAAAGGATTTTGTGAAAATAGTGGTTCAATGGTTGAGTATCCTTAACATCCTTTCTCCGGTTCTAGTATGTGAAGCATCTGTCCTCCTACCTTCAGAAACAAATTTGGAATCATCTTCGAAATAGTTCGGATTTGTATTTCAAGATATCTCTAACAAGCTTGACTATTCGAAAACTTCTTTGATTGGGAAGCTTCAATGTTGAACTGGCAATGTGGGCAGGGGTGATATGTTCATGACATTGAAGAAAGTAGACAAAACGTAGACAATAATTTTGGCAATGCTGTAGTCCATCATTCAGAGTGACTTGCACATCGTTGAGAACAGAATAACAATACATTAAATGTGGGAAGATAAGAGATTGAACCAATAACAATTTAATGTTTCTGGGGAGGATGTTGTGCATTTTCTTCAATGAATGCATCGCTGATGCCTACCTTTTCACATGTTCTGTTCATTTGTTCTGACCAGTCAAAATATTATTCATGATAATTCCTAAATTTTTCACTGAGCTACAGTAAGGAATGTCATTACCATCTACACTAATTTTGTGAATCGATTCAAGGTCAATAATATTTATAAGACGAGAATATCCAATTATAATGGGTTGTATTTTGATGAGATTGAGCTTAAGGCCATTTTTCTTTGTCCATTCAAATATCGAATTGATATCTTGATTCATAATCCCAACTGTTTCATCTATTTTTGTTATGGGACAGCTAAAATAAATTTGAAGGTCATCTGATGTATAATTATGGAAGCTGGAGAACTTGATAATGGAAGGAGGGTCATTGGCATACAAAGTGAATAGGAGAGGGCCTAAAATTGAACCTTGTGGTACTTCATGCATAACATTCTTACAATCTGACTTGTTGTCACCAACATAAACACATTGTTCTTTACCTAAGAGATAGGATTTGAACCAAACTAACGAGTTGTGACTGAAACCAAGAATAGTCAACTTATTCAGAAGGACTGTATGAACAACAGTATCAAATGCTTCAGAAAAATCAAATAGGGTGAGGATGATGCATTTTCTTCGATCCATAGATGACCTTATATCATCAGTGACACGGAGGAGAGCTGTCCCAGTTGAATGGAATTTCCTAAAGCCTGATTGAAAGTTTTGAAGCTTTCTATTGTTGTCTAGAAATTTCACAACTCCAGCATGAATAAGTCTTTCTAGCACTTTGGACAATGCAGGTAAAATACTGATTGGTCTGAAATCCTCAACTTTATTGGGTGATGCAACTTTTTTTTGGAGGGCGACCCAGAGCAAACTTCCAGTTTTCAGGGAAATTGCCTTCTTCAAGTGACTTTTTGAAAATGTATGTAATGGTTGGTGAAACAGCAAATAACATCTCCTTGATAAATTTAATAGGAATTTTGTCCACACCCATTACTATGAATTAGTGAATTAATGAACACATTTTTTTCGCCCAAAAAATTTTGAGTGAAAAAAAAGAACATGAAAATCTCTACAATATTAATGTTGAGTAACATTGACATCTGAAATTGAAAATAAGCACAAGATTCGAGAAAATGTGATTATCGAATGATTGCAAACTGTTGGCAACTGTTGATTCTATTGAATGAATCACTATGAAGAGATAGCAGACCTCGTATGTCTCCAGTGTTATTGTCCTGTCATCAGCTGGCTCAGATCTTTGTTGTGATGAATTTTTCAAATAGACCTCATGAGAAGAGAGAAAAATTGTGATTACTTTTAAAATGAAAGAATTTGCTAAAGGAATAGTTAGCCACCAAGCGATAAAGCTTACTTATCAGTAACTGTATATTAGATAAGAGTACCGTTCTGTACTGAACATTTTCTAGAAAATTATTCAACAAAATTATAATTATTCTGCAAATAAAGCACGAATTATTTATGAATTGCTCATTGAATTTTGAGGTTACACTTTGTTTACTATCGATCAGATGTTTTTAAAACAGTTCGAACGCAGCTGACTGATTCAAAGTATTGTCAAATGTCATGCTGGCTTCACGCAAGGTATAATATCATTTCTAAAAATTATAAAAACTATCAATAAAGGACCAAGAATTTCGAATAAAAAATAAAAATGTATGTATTATCGTTGAAATTATTTATCATTTAAGAAATTATATTATATGTCAGGTCTTATTGTAACTAACTCGGTCATAGCATGAAATTATATTATTGGTAAAAAACTGCAGAAATTAATTATAACAGTCTCAGACATAATAAAAATTGTATAAGAATATTAATTTATTAATTATTACTTCAACTGAACCACATGGTAATTAAATCTCTTTGGCAAGCCTAAGCCAATCATAGTGCATAAAAATAGCACCAAAAAGGTGATCGTTTGAAAGCAACACATGTTAATCTACTATCAGACAACAAACCTGCCTTATCATATACGCTAGCACATGCACATTGTATGAGAGGAACTATGTCTAGAAGATTAAGCAGTTTTAAGAATTACATAAATTGAATTATTATTGTAATTGAAGGAATTATATTCTACTGCCTGCCACTGACGTCATGTCTACGTCACAATCGTTCTACCAATGGCAAATTTTCATGCAAATTATTACATCGAGATTCTCAGAAGAAAGGTCTAGCCAAGAAGCTTAGAGAAAAAGACGGCACTTCCCTTTTGAAATCCTCACCGTTCAGATCTCTTTATAGTTACCAAGACCTATTCGTAAAAAATTCTTGTTCGATTTTATATGTGAGCCAATATTTTAGGCCAATCTATTTGTTATTTGTAGATTTATTTCATCAATCAATAAATTTAAAAGTTTAAAGTTAAATCACCCCTTAATTAATTTGGTGAAGGAAATATTAAATTAAAATTCCCCATGTGCTGAAACCGAAGCCTGGACCCGCTGCTGATCAAACGATTTTTGATCTAAAGAAGAAAACCACGACCACCAAGGAATTTCACGTGAGTTATAAGTTTAAAGGGGCCCCAATCTACGCTTCGAAAATATTTCAGTGCAGAAAAATATAAAATTTTCTTTGTTAAATTATTGGCCACGCCGACAAGCGCTTTAGCATTAAGAGCCTAGAATTTATTCAATATTTAATTTATACGAACTTGTGGTTGATTAGCTATCCTCCGCTGCCAGAACCACGACCCCGAGCATTTTAAAAATATTTTATAATTCATTTTTCACTATTTTTTCAAAACTGTTAAACTTTATCAATTGTAAAATTCTGTCGAATCACGCATGGTATCATGCAAGCACAAGAACATTTTTAACTCTTTTTGTCAATGCTAAATTATTATCAATCTGTAAATCAAATTCTGAATCTGCACTGTATGATCATATATTTTATTATAATATATTCCAGTTTTGTTAATTTGTTTTCTGAGTTCGATTATTTCTTAAGCCTGTCAATTATTGTGTCTGATACGTTCTATATCATCAAGAACCGATCGAATACGATCATTGGAATAATTGAATTAAGCTGGATATTGGAACAGGTCTAAGTGGATGTAGCAAGTGGGGTCAGATCGAGATATTTATTCTTTATCCTTACCTGCTCATATATCAGCTTTTGTCTGTTACCAACCTCGACTTAGGAGCGAACACATCAATTGTACAGCAGATGCAGCCAGAGATCATATAATTCCTACAATAGAGCTTAAAACCCGACAAGACTCTGTTCTCGAAGTATATTCTGAACGATATTTGGTCCAAATACCGTATTTTAATCCTTCAGAACTTATTAGAGACGCAGTCCCGTAAATTATCTACATCGGGATTTTTGCTCGACCTGTATGATTTTGTATGCTCATTCTTCACAGGTAATAATTTTAAGGTATCTGTATTCAGTGTTTTGCGATCGCTACACTACTAATAAAAATTTCATCATTATACAATCTGTCATTAGAAGAATCAAGGGTGAGCGAGCGTTTAGGCCTCCCGCGATTCCGACAATTGCATTGAATCTTGTAGTGAATCAATCAGTCTGGTGTACACTCAGCGTCCACACACACAATTGCAAAATTTATAGCCTCTACACCATTGATTCAGTACAAGATTCACTCTACATGTGTGAAGCCGTTAAAAAACGCACCACATGATTTGCCGGCCCAACGTGAGGCATTTGGATACAGCACTACATGATTTGGCAAATCTCTCTACGTATGTGAGGCAAGTAAAATACCGCTTTACATGATTTGGCGCCCAACAGTGATAGGCATTGAAGAGGTGGATAATGACTACGAAGATTATTTAGTTGCTCAGTATACTATAGCGCTGACAACGGGAAAATTTTTTGAAAAATTTATGGTTGTTAATTTCTTCAAATTTAATATTAACTGTTCACTGTTATATAAAATAACAAGACGTACCATACCCAATTTTGAACAGAAAAGAAATTTATCGATTGATGAATTTTTAGAGAAAGAATCGAACTCAGAATTTCATTATTGTGTTATTCGAGAATTGGTCATACTATAAGTCATAGGTATAAGAAACACCATAAGAAAAGTCATATTATTTTATGAATATTAGGTCTATATTAAAACAATTTATAAAATTTTACGGAAAAGAGGATTGAAGTTATCTACATTTTAAAAAAACTTTTAAAGCATAAAGAGGGAAGTAAAATTAAATCACGGATATATTGCGGAATAATTCAAACAGAACACTGCTGCTTTTATATAACATTTTGCAAAGAATACTAGCCCTATATATAGAATTGCGGCAAGATATTATAAGAGTAAAATATTTATAATAATAGTAATAATAAATTATAAGAGGCGTACCTGTATTACCGCATAAGTGTCCATTGTGTATCCTATATGTTCTTGTCCTTTTTATGTTAACAATATTGCTAACTTGATTCATTTTATCACCGAACACATTGCTAAACCACTTTTTCTGTATTTCACTCACTACGAAGCTATAACAATTTCTATTGGATTTCTTACCAATTATTTTGTATATCACATCAACACTTTCACATTTTTTATTCACTACACCTTTTCGTCGCATTATTTTCTCGCAAACCATGGCAGGAAACGACCAGGTCAATCCAAGTCTGTCGGACACCGAAGACATCTCACCCGATCGCTCACCACCATCCGCATCCGCCACCGCATCCGTCGATTTCCATCCACATATACTGGATGACTTGTCGTCGACGCAGGTGGAGGAGAGCCGTATTCTAGTGGAAGATCCGTTGGCAGCCCAAGAGCCGGAAGACGAAACATCGGGAGAGCATACGGACGATGACGCCCCAGAGACAGGAACTCCCATTTCTCGTACTGTCGCTCGGATAAAAAACCAGAAGATAACCGTTCGCCATACTCCTGATCCCGCAATGGATATGGACACCCTCCTGAAAGCAATAGCCAAGATGAATGAACAAACAAAGGAAGAATTAAAAGAAGACAATAAACAAGCAAAGGAAGAATTAAAGAAGGAAATTCAAGAGGTAAAGAAAGACAACAAGCAAACCAATGAAGCAATAAACAAGCTGAATAAGGAAGTTCAAGAAGCAAAGAAGGTAAATGAACAGGGTTTGGAGAAGTTGAGTCAGCGGATGGATGGAGCATTCCGTGACACAGATAAAACCATCAAAAAATTAACTGAGTGTCTGGATAAATCAATTTTGGAAACCAATAATCGACTAGATGGGATATCCCAAGATATGCATACAAAAACAATTAACATCAAAGTCAGCCTAAAGGAACATGTACATGTGGAAAAGGATACAATGAGGGAGGTGAAAGTCAAACAAGCAAGCGAACGTGACACATGTATGGAAAACCAACCCACCGAGAATGTCAAGACTGAAGTCGCACCGCACCCTGCAGAACGCCGAGAGGAGCCGGACGACACCACCCGCCAAGCTGAGGATGACACCCATCAGGTAGAGGGACAGCCCGTACCACCGCGTGCAGACCACCAGGAGTCCAAGGACGTTGCCCGCCGAGTAGAAGAGCAGCCCGGACCGCCGACCGCAAGTATCTCCCATCCACCAAAGACAGCACCTGCAACATATAAACCCAGCACTCATGAAGATAATATTTCGCAAAACAATAGAAATAAAACAAAAACCCACAACAAATCAAAATCACAAGTGAAAGTAAAAACCTATGAATCAAAACAGCAAACAAGAAGGATTGCAATACGTCAAAGAAGAAAACCATCTAATAGAATTCATCTACACCGCCGTCATGTTAGGCTAAAATCCTACATCAAGCTTCCTACTAGCATGCAAGAGAGAAGAAAATCATCAAGAAGGGCCTACAACCACCGCAGTCATGTCCGGTTAAAATCAAGCCGACTGTACACCAGCATGCAGGAAAGAAAAATATCATCAAGAAAAACCCACAGACACCACCGGCATGTTAGGTTTAAGAATGTCAAACTACATGTCACCGGTCAACAAAGAAGGACAACATTGGCTGAAGAGATCTACCTACTTCGTCGGCACATTTGTTTTAAGAAAAGTTTAGTAAAACGGACAGTCACAAATCGGAATTGGACCTGGAATGACACCAAATCAAATTTAGATGGGGGCTCAAGGAAGAAATAATTTTTCAATCAACTAGAAACTACATTTGTGGAATACATCAATCATCAAACTTCTTCATAATCACAGCCTACCCATTGAATCATTACTTTGCAGACTAGCATTTTTCTACTGCAGCCTAATCAACATAACCTAACTTCGCCGCATCTCAGCTAATAAGGAAATATTATTAATTCACATCAAATGAAGAAATTATTATCAACTTTAAGTCAAGAAAATAAAATTACAAAACAACTCTAAAAATTACCAACCTGATCAAGCCATCCGCCTCATGTCACAGTCATCACAGGAAAAATCGCCTAGTACAATCCGCACAACTGAAAAACAGAAATAAGAATTATATTATCAACAGAAAATAATTGTAAATTAGAAATCAAATGAAGTTAGTAGTGAATGGGAGGAGAGAAAATAGACAAAGTTTATTTGAAAAAAATGTGTAAATCTAACCTCGAAATACAGAATCGATAGAAAAATCTATTCAGAGCCAAAGCCTGTTCGATAATTTTCTTGTCACACCAACCAATGTGTGCGAGATCATAGAATCAATTTTAATGGAATCAAAGCAATATCGTTATTAATTATTGTAACCTATTATTTAATGTGGAATTATAAGTAAAAAACACAACCAAAAATATATATTTATGTTAAATTGCACGGAATGCGCATGTTATATGTCATATAAATGTATCTCTAAAAAGCTCAAAAGAAAATGAAATTCTTACCTTCAAATGTGAAATTTATTATCGTTGCATCAAAAGATCATGAATTGTAATTCAAATTGATAAATATCATCTTGAAAGCATAATATTTGTAACCAGCATTGATAAAAATCAAAAATCACTTCAAGTGTAACCCTGTTTGTACACAACGTACTAAGCGTAAAAAAGAAATTGCTCGAGTCAAACGGTAGACAATTGTCAAGTCACCGAAGTTAAATCACACTCTCACCCAATTTATGTAAAAGCCAAAACAAAGAGTCGAAACTCGTAATAACCATGAAAAATGATGAAAATCTATTTTTGTTGCAAATACTGTTTGAATCCTAAGAGGATAATATGTTGAATTTTGTATATTCGTTATAGTTATGGGTCTGCTCATAAGCCACCCGTGAATGGAAGTTGTGGAGTTGTTTTAATGAAGGATCCAAAGAGACCTCATTAATTATTGTATTTCGATTGTATCCAATGGAAGGAACAATCAATTATTTATTTTCTCGTAGCCAAAAGTGCACGATATATCGTTTTTAGTGTTAAGTGTGGAGTTTTCGTAGAAGTAAGGAGATGAAATAGTGTATTCATCACAATATCGGATTTTTCAAATAGTCATTGTTTCGACTCATCTCCCAATTACCTATTTAAAATATCCTGGGGGCTTTGTGTGATGAATTTTCTAAATAGACCTCATGAGAAGAGAGAAAAATTGTGATTACTTTTAAAATGAAAGAATTTGCTAAAGGAATAGTTAGCGACCCAGCGATAAAGCTTACTTATCAGTAACTGTATATTAGATAAGAGTACCGTTCTGTACTGAATATTTTCTAGAAAATTATTCAACAAAATTATAATTATTCTGCAAATAAAGCACGAATTATTTATGAATTGCTCATTGAATTTCGAGGTTACACTTTGTTTACTATCGATCAGATGTTTTTAAACAGTTCAAACGCAGCTGACTGATTCAAAGTATTGTCAAATGTCATGCTGGCTTCACGCAAGGTATAATATCATTTCTAAAAATTATAAAACTATCAATAAAGGACCAAGAATTTCGAATAAAAAATAAAATGTATGTATTATCGTTGAAATTATTTATCATTTAAGAAATTATATTATATGTCAGGTCTTATTGTAACTAACTCGGTCATAGCATGAAATTATATTATTGGTAAAAAACTGCAGAAATTAATTATAACAGTCTCAGACATAATAAAAATTGTATAAGAATATTAATTTATTAATTATTACTTCAACTGAACCACATGGTAATTAAATCTCTTTGGCAAGCCTAAGCCAATCATAGTGCATAAAAATAGCACCAAAAAGGTGATCGTTTGAAAGCAACACATGTTAATCTACTATCAGACAACAAACCTGCCTTATCATATACGCTAGCACATGCACATTGTATGAGAGGAACTATGTCTAGAAGATTAAGCAGTTT
This sequence comes from Nilaparvata lugens, assembly GCF_014356525.2. Taxonomy (NCBI): domain Eukaryota; kingdom Metazoa; phylum Arthropoda; class Insecta; order Hemiptera; family Delphacidae; genus Nilaparvata; species Nilaparvata lugens. The sequence goes on from NC_052512.1 coordinate 21,320,008, forward strand.
TAAGAATTACATAATTGAATTATTATTGTAATTAAAGGAATTATATTCTACTGCCTGCCACTGACGTCATGTCTACGTCACAATCATTCTACCAATGGCAAATTTTTCATGCAAATTATTACATCGAGATTCTGAGAAGAAAGGTCTAGCCAAGAAGCTTAGAGAAAAAGATGGCACTTCCCTTTTGAAATCCTCACCGTTCAGATCTCTTTATAGTTACCAAGACCTATTCGTAAAAAATTCTTGTTCGATTTTATATGTTTTATTTGTGAGCCAATATTTTAGGCCAATCTATTTCTTATTTGTAGATTTATTTTCATCAATCGATAAATTTAAAAGTTTAAAGTTAAATCATCCCTTAATTAATTTGGTGAAGGAAATATTAAATTAAAATTCCCCACGTGCTGAAACCGAAGCCTGGACCCGCTGCCGATCAAACGATTTTTGATCTAAAGAAGAAAACCACGACCACCAAGGAATTTCACGTGAGTTATAAGTTAAAGGGGCCCCAATCTACGCTTCGAAAATATTTCAGTGCAGAAAAATATAAAATTTTCTTCGTTAAATTATTGGCCACGCCGACAAGCGCTTTAGCATTAAGAGCCTAGAATTTATTCAATATTTAATTTATACGAACTTGTGGTTGATTAGCTATCCTCCGCTGCCAGAACCACGACCCCGAGCATTTTAAAATATTTTATAATTCATTTTTTCACTATTTTTTCAAAACTGTTAAACTTTATCAATTGTAAAATTCTGTCAAATCACGCATGGTATCATGCAAGCACAAGAACATTTTTAACTCTTTTTGTCAATGCTAAATTATTATCAATCTGTAAATCAAATTCTGAATCTGCACTGTATGATCATATATTTTATTATAATATATTCCAGTTTTGTTAATTCGTTTTCTGAGTTCGATTATTTCTTAAGCCTGTCAATTATTGTGTCTGATACATTCTATATCATCAAGAACCGATCGAATACGATCATTGGAATAATTGAATTAAGCTGGATATTGGAACAGGTCTAAGTGGATGTAGCGAGTGGGGTCAGATCGAGATATTTATTCTTTATCCTTACCTGCTCATATATCAGCTTTTGTCTGTTACCAACCTCGACTTAGGAGCGAACACATCAATTGTACAGCAGATGCAGCCAGAGATCATATAAATTTCTACAATAGAGCTTAAAACCCGAGAAGACTCTGTTCTCGAAGTATATTCTGAACGATATTTGGTCCAAATACCATATTTTAGTCCTTCAGAACTTATTAGAGACGCAGTCCCGTAAATTATCTACATCGGGATTTTTGCTCGACCTGTATGATTTTGTATGCTCATTCTTCACAGGTAATAATTTTAAGGTATCCGTATCCAGTGTTTAGCGATCGCTACACTACTTATAAAAATTTCATCATTATACAATCTGTCATTAGAAGAATCAAGGGTGAGCGAGCGTTTAGGCCTCCCGCGATTCCGACAATTGTATTGAATCTTGTAGTGAATCAATCAGTCTGGTGTACACTCAGCGTCCACACACGCAATTGCAAAATTTATAGCCTCTACACCATTGATTCAGTACAAGATTCACTCTACATGTGTGAAGCCGTTAAAAAACGCACCACATGATTTGCCGGCCCAACGTGAGGCATTTGGATACAGCACTACATGATTTGGCAAATCTCTCTACGTATGTGAGGCGAGTAAAATACCGCTTTACATTGTTTAAAAGTAGACTTGAGATGTGCGAACACTAACATCAGATGATCAATTTTCATAACAGCAAGGAAAATTGTGTGAGTGCGCCACATCAGATTTTCCTCATATTTTTCTTTGTTTTCCTTTGTAATTATAACAGCCTCGATGTAGGGGCTGAATTTTCAATTTTGATACAATTGCGGCTTAATTGGGACTAGTTGGGAAGAATACATAGCGAAAGTGTGAATCTCTAGCCCATCTGTTGAAGGTGTGGAACAGCCAAGTTGACACTCTTGTTGGGGAGTTGAAAATTTCTCTCCCACTGTAACAATGGTAGGAAACACATGAAATGAGAAAGTTTCAAGTTCAAGTTTCAAGTTTTATTGTTTACATCAGCAATACAACAACATAAAAAACATCTCATCAGATACCTATAACTAACAATTCAAAGATACTAAGCACTTCTGAAAGGTTAATTTGGCACTATATCATGATGTATCAATAATACAGTAGAAATTAACTTCAAACTTATAAGTACACAACTCATATCAACATTTTTGAATAATGTAACTGATGGTGGAAATGAACCTTAACATTGTATGTGAGAACCGATGCAAACAAAGATACTATTCACAAAAGAGCTTCCGCAAAGCCCTTGTGCGTGAATAGGAGTTTGAATAATGAGACATATAAAAACGATAAGACACATACACACATGCATTCACACAGTCATCACTATTCGACAATTGACACATCAGAGCATTCCCCTCATTACATATATTTCATAGTGATATAAACTTCATGTGAACAGTAGGGAGGAAGCCACCACCTATAAATTGACCAATAGGTTTTTAAGGCAGAAAAAAGAATTTAAGACAGAAGAGAGAAGAAAAAGAAGAATGTTTAGGTTTTATGACAATTTATTTACTTAGCTTACCACTCTGAAGAAATTTTCAATTTCCAAAGGTGAATACCCAACACTTCGTTTTACGGATGAATTGTTTGCAAATTTTCAGTTTCCTTATTTCCTCAGGAAGGATACTGTGAAATTTTGGTCCCAGAAAAATGAAACATCTTTGAAAGGTGGTACAGTTGGGTTTGGGAAGTCTCAAAAGCATTCGTGTAGTTTGCCGTGTAACCAAACTGTCTTGTCCAATATTTTCCATCAAATATCTATCCACACTCATCTTATAAAACAGGGATAGAGCTTTCAACACATACATATATCTGAAAGGGAGTATCCCCAATGATTTAAACATAGGGAAAGTATGAGCCCGTCTACTAGCACCATAAATGACCCAAATGACAGATTTTTGTAGAACTATAAGATTTTAAAAATGTGACAAGAATGTGAAAGCATAGCAAGAAATGCCATACTCCAACCTACAATTGAAAAAAGCAAAATACATCATGCGAAGAAAAGATACAAGGAAGAACTCTCTTAATTGATAAAATGTCTTTACTAAATATAGAAGGTACCTTTTATTTTTCTTATGTGAAAGTCCCAAGTTGAACTCTGGTCCAAAATGAATCCTAAATATTTGACGGACTCTGATTGTTTTATAACTTCACAGTCACAACCCACCGAATCTGGGAAATAGATAGTTGCTATCAAAGAGAAGTTTATGTAGGAGGTTTAAGCTGCATTAATTGCTAATTTGTTGCAATCAAACCAACATCGCAGATCAAATAGATCATGCTGAATCATTCTATGAAATTCACTTTCGTCTTTGGCTGAGTATGCTGGGGCTGTGTCATCAGCAAAGGATGTAATGGATCCATTAAAAGTATGAGAAAATAAATCATTGATGTACACTAAAAATAGTATTTGACTCAAAACTGATCCTTGTGGGACACCATATTTAACCATTGCCAAATCACTATCACTGTTAGAAATTGAAACATATTGATTGTGATCTGACAAATATGATCCCAGCCACATGTTAGCCACCCCACGGATTCCAGCAGCATGAAGCTTTTCCAAAAGGATATTGTGCTCTGCAGTGTCAAATGCTTTTCTTATGTCTAAGAATAGACCTGACGTTCTGTACTTGAGGTGTATTGATCCCGTGATAGATATCTGCCATGCCATGAACTTGTTAAGCATCTGCTCTGTACTTAAGCCCTCCTGGAAACCAAATTGATCCCTATGAAAGAACTTTACTGTACTGGAAAAGGATATTATCCTTTTTTTAAAAAGTTTTTCAAAAATTTTTGAAAAAACTGAGAGTAATGAGATGGGTCTGTAATTTGAGATTTCTGTGTTAGATCCACTTTTGAATATCGGAATCACTTTTGCAGTTTTGAGTCTAGTTGGGAATTCACCCTCTGAAAAGCTCGCATTAAAGATGTGACACAAAATAGGTACTATTGCATAAGATATTGATTTTATTAAATAAAATGATATATTATCCGGTCCGGAGACTTTCCTTCCTTCAATATTTTTATTTCAGTTAATAATTCAAAAAAGTTATGGGTTTTAGAAAGAAAGAGTTACAGAAATTGATAGTTTTGAATTTTCTATTATAATTATCATTCATTGATTCATCTGGATCATTTATAGAAGAAATTATTTCTTGTGGTATGTTTATGGAGTATTCATTGAATTTATTTGTGTTGAGTTTTTCATCAATCAAAACACTATTTCCACAATGCAGATGGATAGGCTTTTTTTTAGAAGTAGCTTGACCACAATGATCATTGATGATCTCCCACTGCTTCTTTACAGGAAAAGTCTTCAATTTTGCAAAGTATTTATATTTTTGTTCTTTTATCAGTTTATTTATATTACTCTTTGCAGTTAAAAATCATGTTTATAATTATTATTTTGGGGATATTTCTTGTGTTTTTTGTTAAGTTTATCACGATTTCTAATTGCGAGGCAAATGCTATCTGTCATCCATGGTTTCAAGTGCTTATTATTTAAAAAAAAACTTTTGCGCTGGTAAGTGCACTGATTTATATAGTTGAGGAGTACATCCATGAATATGGAAAACTTGCCATTGAGGTGTTTCGGTGATTGAACTGTACTGGACAGTTGGGCCAAAACTTGTGCTGAATAAGACATCGGTTTCCTTTTATATACATCATGGGTAGCCCTGTATAAATGTATCCTAACATAACTAATTCTAATATGAGAAGGGAAAATATAATGACTTGAAAGCATTCTGGCTAACTGAGAAATATGTAATGGGCAACACTTCAAGCAGATTACAGAGCTCGAACATGACAAACACTAAAATCTTATAATATTAATAATAAAGAAACACCATACCAAAAATCCAGAATTATCGTTAATGCATGAAAAATCATACAATGTGCTCGGAAGGTTAGGTTGAAAGACATCTTATAAATTAGGAATTACAGAAAAATTACCAAGAGAAAAACAAGAACTTATAGCATATTTTGCTTCCACTGAGTTTACATCTACTACAAAATTAATATAAGTTTCAAGAAGTTGGCAGAAATAAAACTTTAAAATAAATTTATCAAGGAACATTGCAACGAGCACATTTCAATAGACCAGCTCATGGCAGAAGAACAAGCAAGTCACCAAACGGAAAAAGGATATGCAAAACTTTAGTTTTGCATTGCCAACTGCACCAAATAAAACACATATTTAAGAGTTTAATTAATTTAGGTTAGTTCTAAGTCATCGCTGTATATAATTTTAAGATTTGATAATAAATTTATATTTCTCAAATGTATTTTAATAATTTATTAAACCAAAATGGATCTTTTCCAAATAACTAATGAATGGATATCGAATAACGATGTTCGATATTTTGTGTTCGATTAAAATCGATCTACATTAATAGCGCCAAATTTGAAATTCTAAAAGTGTCAAATTATTGTAATATTGTAATATTACACCATCAACAAGGTTACAATCATATAAATTAGTCCAGTAGTGTTCCATCAATAAGTCAGCTAACTTCTTGAAATCTGTTATATTTTGAACTACTGGAGTAGCATATCTGTCTCTATATTCAGGTATTGACAAAGAAGCTGAAATCGCTCTGTGGTCAGTAATGAGCGATTCAATCACTGCACTCCGAACTTTTATCCTATTATATTTCGACTTGAAGAAAATGTGATCAATACAAGTTGAACTCAAATCTGTTACACGGGTATCAATATCTATGAGCGATTGATAACCGTTAGAATGCAAAATTTCCAAATAGTCAAAAGCTCCAGGATTATTAAATCATTAATATAATTATTAATGTCCCCCAGAACCATTGAGTCACCCTTACATCCTTCACTCTCCAAAAATTGGCCAAAACTATTCAGAAAAACATCCATTCCAACAAACTGCCATCTGTACAAGTTCAAAATGCTGAAAATGTAGTTAAGAATTTTAAAGTGCAGTAAAACTGAATCAGCACCATCAATTTTTGATTCCTCCCGCGAACACACAATACCTCGGCTAGATGAGACAAAAATGATAATACCTGATGCCCTACTTACATCATTACCGGTAGAGTAATTATCATATCCTTCGATGTTGTAGGGGCTGGTATCATCGATCGGTTGAAACCAGGTTTCAGTTGAGATAATTACATCCGGCTTTACTTTCCAGCAACTAAGGTACATTAAAAATGAATCAAAATTTTTATCCAAACTACGGATATTTTGGTGAAAAATTGTGATGTTTTCACCGTTTGTTAGAAAGCACGTGTTAACATCAGTGGTGTCCCCCACAGATTCACAAATTTCAACCATTACTAATGATGAAGTTATTCTGTATAGTATAATAACGAAGGTTATGCTCGATACTAATAGGTGATAAAACATCAATCATTGAGATGACACACACACAAATCATTCGTACAACATTCATACACAACACATAAACACGATAGATGAAGTAAGAAATACATGAGCATACAAAGATTCTATTAGCAATAACAGAAGAAGATTCATTTGTTCTTCTGAAATTAGAAAGAACTTCGCTCATATCGTCCTCAAACAGAACAATAGACATGCCAAGCCCACCGGCACCGATGTAATAGAATATATGAGATGATGAAGTTCATGCATAGACTGAGTGTATTGAATTTTGATAGGGGTGATAAAAGTCAATAATAGTAGTAGGCTCGAAAGCAAGTAGTTAGCATTATTACTGAAATTGATAAGAAATGAAAATCAAACTACGACTACTACAGTAGATCACAATCTTATCTTTTAGCGAAAATCATTTTCGAGAGGTCAGCCTAAAGCTATTCTTATTTTCTTTACGACATAACTAATTATCAAGCAGAATATTTGAACGGGAGAAAGAATGCGAGAGAGATAGTGAGCGAGAGACAGAGTGAGTGAGAGAGAGAGCGTGAGACAGAGAGAGTGAGTGAGAGACAGAGTGAGTGAATGAGAGAAGAGAGAAAACCTTACAATTAGTTCCATCAATATTGTTTACCAAGCTCTTCCCTAAAATAATCTATGCTGTACTATTGACAAAAGCAAGGCCAGAATGATGATATTGGATCAAACACCTTCTTATTCCATTGTAGGAGAGTCAACTAAATACCGTAGTTTAATCCTCTAATCTAACAGGTTGAAAACAGAAGTAGTAGTTCCAATCAGTTGGCTATTCAATTAATAATAAAAGCATATTAAAAGCGTTTTTCTCGTGCTCTATAGTTCAGAAACTATTATATTATTATTTTTCAATGATATTAATTCTATTCAACACTAGTTCTGATTTGCATAAAACAGTATGGAGGATATCGACTCAGTATCGTACTGTTGCGCAAACAACTCTAGAAATATTGATCCATAATCACCATTGATGCATTTCGATTCAAGCCCTACTGAACAAGACAGATGGAATCAAGACATTTAATACTGAAATACAACAAGCAAATATGTTTAAATGATAATGTAACTTGTGCATTTATTTTATAATCAGTTAACGAGAGTGATAACGATAACGAAATTAGTGAATATAGCAATACATTAATAAAATAATATTATTGATGATTTCATACATGGGCCTATCGTGTTACCATGATTCTCATCACAAAACAATAAAAATAATATAAGTTGAAATGTAAATCAATATTGTTTTGTTTTAAAAATTTAGATTAATACTGCATCTAAAGTCCTCAAATGACTTTCTCAGGTTTCGCTCACGCTCAAGATAGTAAAATAGTTCATAAGAGCTGCATTTGAGCATAGAAATATTAAAAGCAAATACATATTATTAGTCTCATTTATGAATGAGTGGGATTGCTCACTGGCATAAATAGAAGAATTCCAAGTACATAAAAAAAATATTGTAAATAAACATAAAAATTGAAAATAAATAAATAAAATGAAAAAAAAAAAATAAAATAAGACAAGCAGCTGCACTACCTTCTATAGTTGTGGTAAAAAACCTGGGCACTTTCACTTAGTACTGGCGTTGGAGGCGGTGATTGTCGGCCTATCCTGTTCATCCAGCGTCCAGTATAAACGTCGCGCTCTCGAGTCAGCCGTCTTCCTCACGTACACCTTGCCATCCCTCACCCATGCGTGTTTTAGGTTCCCTGCTTTGATGCTGTTTTTTACCTGCCTCAGAAGATCTTTGTTGTGCTTGGTCAAGTGTTCATTCACGTAGACAGGAGTTGTCCCTAAAGATGCCGATACGTCCACCGCTTTTATCCTGATGGTCCTAGCCGCCTTCAGCCATTCTGCCCTTATTGAACGCCGTACAAACTGAGCTATTATAGCCGGCGGAAAACCGATTCTTGAGGGCGGCAGTCGATGTGCTATCGATATATCCTCCGGTTTAAGCTTCAGAGCTTGAGCGACCGCACACAGAAGAACATATAATATGTCCTCATCCTTCGTGACAGGAATTCCTTGGATCTCAATGTTTTGTAATTTTGAATATTGTTGAGCTTCCATAGACACCCACTTTAGATCACTTATATCCTTAAGATCAGCTTGCTATTGTCCTCCCTCAATTTGCTGCACTGCGACTTCAAACTCACATTCTCGCTCTCAACTAGTGACAATTTCTTCTCTAGACTGTCGAACGAAGTTTTCATTGACGCCAACGCCTCATGAAGAGATGCAAAGTTCGCCGACGATTCATTTTTATTTACCTCCATCTGACTTTGTATATTCTTCAACATGCCCTTAACGGACGTATCATCAGTGTCACTATCGGCTTCAGTGGTGTTGGATGGTGTTGTCCCAGTTTCTGTGGTGTTCGATGTTGTCGTCCCAGAGCACTGATCACATCTCCATGATGTTCCGCTCGCGAGCATGGCGTTTAGTTTCGCAACCGTGCATATTCAACAGCACCCTGGGTGAAATTTATTAGCACATGATGCACACTTTGCAACGTCCTGAACGTTTTTGGAAGGCTGCTTGCACATGAAGCAACTCATTTTAATACCTAGTATTATACGACGATATAACAAATAAGTTTCTTCACTCAAACGACGAAATTTAATCACAGTAAAGCAAGAGATCACAAACTCACTCGAAACCTAGTCACAATCGAAAAATTCTCACTAGAGTGAATTATTTTAAAAGAAATAATGTGTAGGCAATAATAGTAGGCAGCCTTTAACTTGTTTACGGAGTCGGTAGGCCGGCACGAGCTACCGTCCAGTTCGGCTGTCCGAATTCAACTGAACGTAATAATGATACATTAGATTAAAGAGAATTTGATACTTTTCAATTCAACGATAAGCGTTCATTTTTACATTCCTTTTTGTTGAAGAGGATAAATGGATAACAACCTGCAGCTATTTTATCAATTTCACACGTTGAAGAGCGAATATCTTGAGAACTGTAAGAAATATCAGAAAACTCCACTGAATAAAAGTTGAGAGGAATTCATCAAGCATTCTTTCGAATGGTTTTTTTTATGTCGGTTCAGTGCATTATTCCCAAGATGTAAGTGTCTAAGGAAAAAGTTGAAAAATGCAACTTTTAAACCACCCTCATCCCTCTAGCATGAGTAAGGATTGGGACTTTTGATATGTTCACCTCCTAACTGTTCCTAACAAAGCTGCAGAGTCCAAAATTTTTATTCAAAACATTCTCTCCAAATTTCTTTGTCAAATGGTCTATTGTTGCAAAACAGGGGATATCACACTCAACACTAGAGCTGCTGCAACAGTCTTTGGGAATGCGTGAAGTGTGAAACTATACATCAAAATCAAGAGAATTCAACGCTCTATGAGCTGATATATCAGCATGATGTCTCATCGATTTGAAAAAGCTATAAGAGTGAAAATAGCAAAAATGGAAGCAAACCAAGTTTTTTCTAAATGTAACTCATTCAAGAGCAGATATCTCGTAAACTATAGTGAATTTGTTGTCAAGGACTGTTTGTTACAAAAATAGATTCAAATTAGGCGAACTGTATTTGCAGGCATGGAGACATAACAGAATGACGTACGAGATGTTGCTCCAACCAACAATAATAGAAGATGAAACAATCCATGAGTGTTTGAAATATCTAGAATTTCAATAGTAAGATCTTGTTGCGTTTATCTAGTTTTTGGCCTCTGATCATAGTTGAGAAAAAAATTGATTTCAAGCTTTAAAGGCCGGTTTTTCTTCCATGTATATTTTGTGAGCTTTAATATTGTAAATTACAAGTAATTAATTTGTTCTTTTTGTTATACGCTGTGTGTGTTTGATTGAGAGATCGGTATGATGCTAAAAAGTATTTGCTTTTCAGACTGGCTGAATCTTCCAATACACCTTGTTGGGGAGTTAAAGTGTCCAAAGAGGTTGAATACAAATTGGAGAATAGGAAAGATGTTCATACAAAACGAATAAGCTTCGAAGGGTATGGACTTGTCATAGGGTCGTTCACTGAGCATACTCTCGGAAAGGTCAACGATTATTTCAAGTGAGTTGATCCATTAGGGTACAACCACACTGAAAGCTAAGCTGAGCGGAGCGGAGCGTGGCGTGGCGATCTAGAGCGGAGCGTGGCGTGGCGTGGGCAGAGCGTTCATGATACACACAGGAAGCGTCTGAGTGTCAAGCGGCAAGGGCCTAGAAAATGGCAATGTCTATGTTTGCACGGACATTACTTTGAGAATAATTATTACTCAAATAATTATTGGATATTATCCAAGCATTCTAGGACAGAGTGGGTTAATGAAATTAACTTGGATCGTCGACTATTTGGTGAATATCACCATCTGTTTAATGTGTTAAGAAAGCATGAGTCCCGATTTTTTGAGTACATGTGAATGTAAACTTCAACCTTTGATTATATTTTTACGAGAGTGAAGCCTGATTTGGAAAAACAAGTCATTAATTGGAGGAATCCAATATCTGCTGAAGAAAGAATTGTAATAACAATAAGGTAACCATATTTCATGGAAATATGAATGAAATGGATTAGAATAGCCTTACTTTTAATTTCAAAGTTCAATAGATGGATTTCCCCTTTGAATAATCAAATAATACACATTACAGGGGAATTTGGGCAAACATTTGAATATAGTAGTGTACTAGATGGTGTGGAAATGTAGTAGAACAAGTGCATTGTTATGTACAAGAGTAGACCACTTGTATGTACATTAGTAGGGCACTCGCACTTTGACGCTTTGACGCTCCGCGTGTAGACGTTCTAAAGTTTGACGCACGCTCCGCTCCGCTTTGCGAGTAGACGCTTTCAGTGTATTTTAGCTCATTACTTAGAATGATATTGTTCACGACGCTCCTCAATGCCACACCACGCTCCGCTTTCAGTCTAGTTGTACCCCAAGTACCTAAGAAACTTAATTAGAGAATATTATTTTTCACTATAGCCTATATTATTTTCATAAAACGAAAATCCTAATTAAATGCCGTAAATGACCCCGAAAACTTCTCGTACTGCAAATATTGACAACAGGTTTAACAGCTGAATGGATTAACAGGGTAAGCTATTATTCATTGATTAGCATTTGAATAAATGCAATTTCCAATTCATTTCCAGCTATTATTTACTAGCTTGCCCTACAGTAACTATATTATTACCCACAGTATGGCCATTGACTGTCACGCTTCTGATTGGTTAGCTCGGTCACATGGTACAAATCATCCATTAAGATTCCAAAGAAACTTTCAAGTCCTATCTTATAGCATCAGACACTTGGAACATATTCTTTATTCTTTATTCTTTATTATACTTATTAGTATTTACTTGGCTAAGATTATAATCTTATAAGGCCCACCGCAAAGTAGACCGTGGAATGTTTTGTGAACCATTGCTAGGCTTCTCTAGACATCCGTGTAATACATATAATACATATATGTGGAATAATCCACATTTCTGCTGATTGATTATGAATAATTCTAAAGCAATGGTTTACAATGCATCACTCGGCGTGGGTTGCTTCCCGTGGATTAGCATGGGTCTACTTTGCGGCGGGCCTTAGCCAGTTCTTCCCTAATTATAGTAAAGATGAATATAATACAATACAGAACTCCGGTATTTTAATTAACAAGTAATCCATTTTAAGGTGTACAGCATTATCGGAGAAGACACTCTACAATGGAAATCATGATTTGGAGGTGTTGAAGTGGTCTAACAGAAATCGATTTGAACAGTCTCCAAAAGAGAGGCTGAATGTGGCTGAACATTTCGTGGTCATCAGACAAGAGGTTTGGAACTGCAGGGACTACAATAGAAAGGTTAGTGTTCACTTGTTTTATTAGATACACCTATTCCACCTCTTAGCAGGTCATCTAATAATTGCGAATTATTGCTACAATGCTCACTAGCTTCAGTCGGATATGGGTCGGGTTTTGTAGCCATACTGACTTGTGAAGATACCGGACCTACACTTCTCCACCCATCCTGATTCTTTACCCTCTGCTTTTGTCGCTAAGTATTTAAATTCAAGGGAAGAGTGTTCGCCCATGCCGTTGCTGACCGTTTCGGCCCTCAGGCCTTGGGTGGGTGTTGAAAGGGATTAAGTTAATCCTATACAATGAGACTTATCCGGATATCAGATCCCTACAAATAATTCTATTTAGAAAAGTAGTAGGCAGTCTGAACCAACTGTGGATTGTTGGCAGGCAAACTAAATCTGCGAGTCCGGAAAAAGGTTTTACTATAGGGTTTAGGATGAGAGCTATGGGGTATAGGTATGGTGGATCTATAGAGTTGTTAGTGGGTATTAAAGATATAGTTGAATAGGGTCCGGTATAGAGATTTGATAGAGGAAACGCAATTTGAAACTGCGGGACCGGTACTGGGTAAAGGTTATAGTTGTTAGAGTATATGAGATGTAGGGTATAAGCACAGAATAACATAACAATGAGTGTTCCTTACTCCGTGGTATAATCTATAGTGTTTGGGGTATAGGATGTTAGGTATAAAGTATAAAATATAGAGCATGGGGTATAGGGCGTGCGTTATAGGGTATGAGTTGTGGAGTATAGGGTATAGGGTGTGCAGTATAGGTTATAAGCTATAGAGAATAGGAGTAGAGAGAAATGGAGGCTTTTGGGACAACCTTGACCTTGTTTCCAACGTTCAAGGTCATCAAACCTAAGCTGGTGATATGGCTCATAAATAGCTATCTAGTGTATAAATTTGAAGAAAATGATTAGAGCCGTTTTTGAGAAAACCGTGAAAAACATGGTTTTTTAGCCATTATCCGCAATTTTCTCCGCCATTTTGAACTGAATTTCATTGAATTTCTTATTGTCGGATCCTCATGGTATAAGGACCTTAAGTTTAAAATATCGAGTCAATTGGTTGAGTTATCGTGTTCACAGACACACACACACACACACACATACACACACACAGACCAACACCTAAAAATAATGTTTTTGGACTCAGGGGACCTTGAAACGTATAGAAAACATGGAATTGGGGTACCTTAAATTTTTTTGGAAAGCAATAATTTCCTTACCTATGATAATTGGGCAAGGAAAGAAAAAATATATGGATATTATGTATCTTGACCACAGAATAAGAAAAGTCTTTCAACATTTTTGATAACTCTAATAAGAAGTATGTTAATGGATAAATATTGGGAAATTAGAAAAAATTATTTTCAATTAAAAAACAATTATTTCTCATCGCAATCAATGTATTTTGATGAGAAGAATGAGAAATGTAATTTTTTGATAACTATCTTAAATAACAAGATAATTGAGAAAAACTGACCCACAAGACTTTCACTCTAAATAATTGTTTTTTTTTATCAAATATCATTCTAAAATATATGGATATTATGTATCTTGACCACATAATAAGAAAAGTCCTCTGACATTTTCCGATAGCTCTTATTATAATGGTGTTATTAAATTCTTGTAAGCTCTTCATGGTGGGGGAATCTGATATGTATTTAAGACAGTGCTCATAGAACTGCTTTACCAATCTGACTTGGAAGTGCAGAGCAGATTTGAAGTGCATAGCATCATTAACAAACTTACCATAATATAAGTAATAAATGATAATCCACAATCCTCTAATCATATTCAATTATGTGAGTTGAATCGACTGAGAAGGTGATTGTGTTTTTCAAAAAAAAGACTGATCTTCATGTTGCAAGAGCTCGATGTCGACTGCCTCTCGACAATTAATTTATTGCAAGCTGCTCTATCATCTTATCTTAGAGATAGTAAAATGTAATTGGTGGGGAAGCCGGCTGCTCACCTAACTCCTCCCCCCCAGTCACTACTATCTCTAAGATTCACAAAACAAAATAAATAAGTTAACAAACAAGGATATGAGAAAGAGAAAAGAGGAAAAACAGAAAAAAATTATCTTCTGTGATTGTAATGTGGATGTTTTTTCAATCTCTTGATTTGCTGCATGTGAACTATTTCATGTCGCGAAGACACATCATTCACCTTCTTCAACTTTAAACGATTCCGTGGTAGTAGAGCCTGAACCACATACGCACCCACAAATCGTTGATCAGTCTTTCTCCTTTTGTAGTGATTCTTTTTGAACACCTTGTCTCCAACTTGAATCTTACTTTCAATTTCTTCTGCTTTTGTATTATAATGTGTGACTAACGAGTTTGTTGTCACATATTTTCTGTCTGACTGGTTCCTGCACTTCCTGATGATCCTTCAATTCGAACGGTGTAATTCCCGTGGTTGAGTGTATGCTATTATTGTAAGAAAATATCGCTCTTGCCATGGCTTTCTTGCCTGCGATGAGCTTATCTGCTTCCAGGAGATGTAGTAATGTAGATGATCTGTCAGTGTACTGTGCAATCTTTCTATCATCCTATGAGATCGCGGGTGTTCCGTTGTTGTGTAGTGACTCTTTATTCCATATTCTTCAAGTACGGCTTTTACATGGTTGTTGCAGAACTCTTTTCCGCGATCCATAACTAATTCGTGAGGA
Source organism: Nilaparvata lugens (assembly GCF_014356525.2). NCBI lineage: Eukaryota > Metazoa > Arthropoda > Insecta > Hemiptera > Delphacidae > Nilaparvata > Nilaparvata lugens. The sequence continues at coordinate 21,335,032 of NC_052512.1, forward strand.
GTCTGATATAATCCAAACAATCGTATTAAATTTACAACTAGACAATAAGCTGTTTCATTCTCGAGTGGCCAAGCAGTTGCCAATTTGGTGAATCGATCGATTGAAGTGAGATATTTCTCTTTATTATAATAGAATACGTCCACCTCTACAGTATGGAAAGGTCGTTCGGGTGTTGGAGCTAACTGTAATGGTGTTCTGTAGGGTGTTCTATCATATTTAACTCGCTCACATGTCACACATCGACATAGAATATCACTTACTGTTTTTATCATATTCAGTCGAAAGTATTGTCTTTTGTAATGTTCAACTGTTTCCTCCACTCCTCGATGATTTGTTCTCCCTGTATGATATTGTCTAATGATATCACTTCGACGTTCTTCATCCTTCACCGTTTCTACCTTTTTGGTGCACATAATCATTCTGATATCTCTATTCCATTCAACACCCTTATATAGTTCTTTAATCTTTTCCACAAATAGCTGGTCTTCTGAGTATACGTAATATATTTTCCCTTGTGTTGTCAACTGTCTAATTGTACTGCTAAGTTCATTATCTAACGTTTCCGGTGGATTACTTATTGTCGTCTTACTAATAGGGTCGTACCTATGTATTTGTGTTTCAATAATTCCTTCTTCTTTTTTCTTTAGAATGAGATGATTCCGCTTATTATCAATGATGTCATGTAATACCTCCATTTCATTCTGTTCATTCCTTTCGTCAGCATCCAATAATTCCATGTCAAATGATGCTGGGCTCCATTCGTTCGCCGCCAGTTCTCTGAAATATTGGTCAATAACATTTTCCTCCTCTGAATCAACTGACAATGGGTTGATGTTTCTTGATAAACAACCTGCGACTACATTATCGATTCCTTTGATATTCTTGATTTTAAAATCATTATACACAGCTAATTTCTCCTTCCACCTTGTTATTCTTGCTGAAGTTTCTTTCAACTTATCTACCCAGAGTAATGGCATGTGATCTGTTAGCAATTCGAACTCATTACCATACAGATAAGGACAAAAATTCTCTACACACCATACAATGACCAATAATTCTCTCTCAATAGTACTATAACGTATTTCAGCTGGTATTAATTTCCTACTAGCAAAGGCAACGGGTCTATCCCCCTGTGATAAAACTCCATCAATGGCCACCATGCTGGCGTCTGTTGTCAGTGTGGAAGGTTTCTGTAGATCAGGGAAATTGAGTACCGGAACTGTGCAGATCGCTTCCTTACACTTTGCGACTGCATCCTTCACATCATCTTTTATTTTAAATTTGATTCTTTTTTTTGAGTAGTTTTGTTAACGGTTCTGTCATCTGGGCGAAATTTTTTATAAACTTCCGATAATAACCCAACATTCCTAAAATGCTTCTTACTTCTTTTAAATTTTTAGGTATAGGTATTTCTCACTTTCCTATCATCCGGTCTCACTCCACTTTAAATAAAGTTCCATCAACAAATAAAGTTGAGGATTTTAGACCAATCAGTATTCTACCTGCATTGTCCAAAGTGCTAGAAAGACTCATTCATGCTCAGGTTGTAAAATTTCTAGACAATAGTAAGCTTCATAACTTTCAATCAGGCTTTAGGAAATTCCATTCAACCGAGACAGCTCTGCTTCGTGTCATTGATGATATAAGGTTAGCTATGGACCAAAGAAAATGCACCATCCTCACCCTATTTGATTTTTCTAAAGCATTCGATACTGTTGATCATACATTCCTATTGAATAAGTTGGCTGTTTCGTATTCAGTATTATCATTTTATTGTAGCTTGAGAGTCCTAAGCTAATTTGTAATTTGCCGCCAGCCCCCTGTTAGTTAGTTGTGGTTGCACGGTTACGCTTTGTAATGTGTTCAGTGGAAGCATCCCTGTTTTTGCATTCGTAGCAAGTGACCATCAGGAGAAATTTCTAAACCACTCTCGTTCAAACCGCTCTCGTTATAACCTCCTATTACCAGTATTGTGGAAAACCTCATTTAATTCTTATTATGATAGATTATTATACCCGCAATATTGTTCCACCTCATTTCCGACCTTTTACCGCAAATAGTGAAATACCTAAAAGTGCTACAAGAAATTAATCATCGACGCTACGTGTGGCGACACCAACGAACCAACGCTTCAACTACATATGGTGGAAAGGAACAATATCAAGGTATTTAGATTCATTTATAAATGTCATTATTTTTATCCTCGCATCGCGTTTTGTGGTATCCTCACCTCTTCCTCTGGTCCACAATTTTAATACAGTCTTATTCTCTACTCCTTCTATTTCTTCAATATCCTCAATCCCGAATAATTGGTTTACCGGGCCAAATTTGTGAATCAATATTTTTATTTTATTGGAAATTTTATGTCCATTTGCTTCTCATTCAAGCTATCAGTCATTCAGTTTGTTCCAACGTTCAAACACGATTACTGAATATCATTATTGCGCAAGTCAAGATTTGTTCATTACTCAATTTGGCTTCAATTTACTGCTACTCTGTCAGTACAATCAACCCATTGTTTTACTGCTTGGCACTTATCGCGAATTGTAATGGAACAATTCTGTTATTTCTCTCGACTATAATTATTTTCTCCCTCTCAACATGTTCATTTTGAACTTGAACCTCTACTGCCCTTTGCTATTCAATAAAAATAAGTTGATGACTTGTGGCAAATTACTTATTGTAGTAAATACTCATTGTTATTAAGTGAACTTATATAACTATATTGATTTGTAATTGTAAAACTCAATTACTTATTTCTAACTTGAAATACTATTCGGTTTATTTTCATCATACCTTGTCATGCCTAATGACTACATTATATATCTATACAACTTGTACTGTAACTTCAGTTACTTCAATTCAAATAATGGCTTACTTCAATTGAATTCTCAGTCTATTAATTTCTATTGTGAAACCGCATTATTAACTGTATATTTCGAATATTATTCGACTTATTTCCTCTTATGCCTCATATAAGCCAACTTTTCTTTCAAATTGTACTTTTAAAAAACCTCAATTCCGATAATTGCATTGTTTTATAGTAATTCTCTTAGCTTCTTATGGCTATTCTTGCAATCTCAATTATTTATTGTACCTCAAGTTATTATTGTCAATTTGAATTGTGATAAAACCTTATTGTTATCAAGTTACTAGTCATCATGGCTGAATCTCTAGCAGTAGTCACTGCCAAAAAGAACAATGCATTTGAACAAATTCAGATATGATATGTCAAAAAAGATCTCTGATAAGGAGATTTATCAGAAATTGCTAGTTCGTTCTAAATCTTTGAACATATTAAGATCAGATTTATCTGAGTCACTGGATGTCTATCACGAATTGCAATTAGAGGTAGATGACAAGTTCACACCTAATTACTCACCACTAAACAGCGCAGATGAGATGATTGATTGTATCAACCTCACATTAAAAACATAGAAATGAAATTGTCAAAGTCAAAACCTGAACATGAACAGGTCGTTCGCTTACCTAAGCTTGACTTGAAACATTTCTCTGGCGACCCTCTCGATTGGACATCATTTATTAATTCATTTGATTCGAGTATTCACTCAAATCCTACGCTATCAGGTGTAATCAAACTTCAATATCTGTTGGGCTCTATCTCAGGAGAACGGCTTGATTTCATAAAATCACTACCAATAACTGATAGTAATTATCAGGTAGCCTATGATTTGCTTCAGGAACGTTATAATTCACCTCGACGATTGATATCACTTCACCTCAACAAAATTCTAGATTTATCTAATATCAACCGTCTCAAATGAGGAAATTTTTCAACTCCTACAATGAGAATACTCAAGCATTAAAGGGATTAAAAATTGATATAACCGCTAATAATCCTTTACTATGTGCTCTTATAATGCGAAAAATGGATAACAACCTCAAAAAAAAGTTCGAGCATTTTCGTTCTTTGAACAAAACTAGTGAGACCGCTCTCGCAGAAGCAAAAGAAATAATTACATTTTTAACTCAAGAGTGCAATGAAATTGAAAATTCAAATCTCCACTCCACTTCTGCACCTAAAACCGTTTCATTGTCTACTTCAGCATCAGAAAATGAATATTCTCCTAAAATAATTAGGAATTTGCGTACTAACAAGGTCACATTGATGAATTATAATGATGAAATCAAACATGAAACAAAACCATTTGAATGTTTTGTTTGCCAAAACAATGATCATAGAATTTATTCATGTCCGGCTTTCAAAAATGATGCACCCAAGACACGCTTTCAGATTGTCAAAGAAAACAAACGATGCATTTCCTGTTTAGGAAACCACACTCTCGAAAAATGTAAGTCTTAAGCTAACTGCTCTACCTGTCATAAAAGACACCATACTCTACTACATTTTGAAAATAACCATTCATCTAACAACACGACACCTCTCAAATCAAGCAGTCATGGAGATACCTCAGCTCAACCTCAAATCAACATGACACCTCCTCCTGTTGTACTGACCACTACTGATACTCATCAGCGCCCTCATCATTCAACCTCTACAGCACTACTTGGAACCTTGCTTGTTAAAATTACCTTTCCTCATGGAAACAGCCACGTTTTCCGCGCACTTGTTGACTCTGGTAGTCAATCATGTTTTCTTACTGAAAATGCTGCACAATTATTGTGTGCACCTCGCATTAAGAGTAACCACAGTGTTATTGGATTTTCTCAATCGCCCATACGTTCTAAGGGACTCACCTCTCTCACTATTGAAACTCTGAGTGGCAATATTATTTCATCCAATCAAGAATTCTTGATTATTGATAAAATTTGTGTAAATCTACCCCGCACGGAAATTGCTCCTGAGGTCTTACAGAAAGTACGACCATATCTTCTGACTGATCCCACGTTTCATCTAGCTGGAGGCATAGATATTCTTTTTGGTGCTTCAGTCTATCCTCTTCTGCTCAACCAAATCGTTTATCACCTCGGTCCTGGTCTGCCAAGTTTAATTGGGACTCATTTCGGTTTTATAGTTATGGGTGAAACTCCAGCTAAACCTCAAGTTGATTCTTCCCTTGCTCTACAACCATCAACCACACTCTTGGCTGTCAATAATTTATTTGGATTTGCACAACTCTCTCCAACGCTTTTGGGAGAAGAAGAACCTCCAATGGCTTCTAAAAAATCTGAAGAAGAACGTCTATGCAATGAACATTTCCTCTCAACCTATTCCCGTGATGAATCTGGACGATTTTGTGTCAGACTGCCATTCAAGGCCCAACACCCTCCTTTGGGTCAGTCTAAAGTCACTTCTGAACACAGGTTGAATTCAATAGAGAGAAAATTCAAGGCTAAACCACACTTTCAGTCTTTATATGCTGATTTCATGTCAGAGTATCTGACATTAGGTCATATGGAATTGACTAACCCCGCTGATCTACCTACTACACATTATTTTCTACCTCATCATGGAGTTCTCAAAGAATCCAGTAGTACCTACTACTCGCCTACGTACTGTATTTGATGCCAGTGCCAAAACCACAACTGGTATTTCCTTAAACCAGATTCTGCTTACTGGAAGGAAAATGCAGACTAACATTTGTGATTTGTTGCTTATCTTCCGACTGCACAAGATTGTTTTCTCTTGTTATATACGCCAAATGTACAGGCAGATCAAAGTTCATCCTGATGATCAGTGCTATCAGTTGATTCTATGGCGTACTGATCCTACTCAATCTGCTTCAGTCTTCAAGTTGACTACAGTAACATATGGAATGAGCTGCTCTCCGTATCTTTCTATTCGAACTCTTCACCAACTTGCCACTGAGGAAGGTGACTCCTATCTAGAAGCTGCTGAAATTCTGCGCTCTCAAACCTTTGTTGATGATGTCATTGCCGGTGCAGACTCTGGAGAAGAGGCTTCAAGACTACAACAACAACAACTGATCTCACTCCTCAAACATGGTGGATTTGAACTACGAAAATGGACTTCAAATTCCAACTCAATTCTTTTCAGCCTGCCTGATGGTCACCTTGAGACTCCAGCATTTCTTCAAGATGATCATCAACAACCTCACTCCACAATCCTGGGCATCCAGTGGTCAGCATCAAGTGATTGTTCTACATATAACCTCAACCTACCTCATGATGCTACAACTAAACGCATGGTATTAAGCGTGATTGCCAAGATCTATGACCCCTGTGGCCTTCTCTCTCTAGTGGTATTGTGGGCTGAATGCTTCATGCAACTACTCTGGACAAAAGGTCTAGATTGGGATCAACATTTGCCTCCTGAATTGCTGGCAATGTGGCGAGATTTCGTTGACACCTCAGCCACACTCCAAGACATTTCAATACCACAAGCTCTAAAATCATTCCAGTCTAGCAATACTGGATTACATGGCTTTGCTGATTCTTCTGAACGTGGATTCGCTGCAGTGATATACCTCAGATCATCACAGAATGATACTTCTGCCAATGCTCAGTTACTTGTTTCTGAAACTCGAGTAGCCCTTTTGAAAAAACTCACTCTACCACGTTTGGAATTGTGTGCTGCTCACTTACTTTCTCAGTTGACCTCATATGTCATCTCAACCTTTCATAAAAAATTGGAGTTCTTTTCTATCACATTATGGTGTGATTCTGCTGTAACCTTGACTTGGCTGCAAACTCCCCTCATCGCCTCAAAACTTTTGTGGCAAACCGTGTTGCTCAAACGCAAAAACTGGTACCATGTGACAGCTGGAGACATATTTCTGGTGAACAGAACCCTGCCGATTGTGCCTCAGGTGGAATACTTCCTGCGGAATCTGCTTGTCACAACTTGAGGTGTACAGGCCCATCCTGGCTACAGGAACCTCCTGACATCTGGCCAACTCCTGCATTCACTCCTGTGGAACTGGCTGAGACTGATGAAAGCAAACCTCTATCTCCCGTCACTCTTATTGCTACTGCGCCTCAAGAATGGGATCCACTTCATAAATTCTCTCCATTCAGTCAACTTTAGCATGTTATGGTCTACATCCTATGCCTCATTTATAATACTCGTCATCCACAGAAAAGGCTTGGATCTCTCACCTCCCAGGAATTGACTGATGCAAAATGTGCAGTTTTCAAGCAAGTTCAAGACTCAGCATTTTGACAAGACATTGACATGCTCAAAAAGGAAAAATCTTCTACAGTATCAACCTCACTCTACCGCCTTTCTCCATTTGTCGATGATGAGTGTCTCCTGCAAGTTGGAAGTCACTTAAATTAATCCCATCCATCAATGGATCTTAAACATCCTGTCATCCTTCAAAAACCTCATCATGTGGTCAACCTCCTGATTGATTCCTACCACAAACAATATCTACACTCTGGAGCTCAATTAACTCAATCTCTCCTTGCACAACATGTCTGGATCCTCTCTGCAAGCAGTACAATCCGCTCTCAAATTTTCAAATGTCATGTCTGTTTTTGACATAAACCTCGCCATGACATTCCACCAATGGGACAACTACCTCAGCCTTGAGTGACACCCACTCGTCCTTTCTGCAATACTGGAATTGATTACGGTGGTCCATTCAACATCAAAGTGTATAATCTATGCTCCACTTCTATCACCAAGGCCTACATCAGTAGTGGGTTATTACAGGAACAGCATATCCAAACAAGGGCGTGGCCTTGCCCCCAGGACCCGGGGACCTGTGCCAAAGCCAAATCTCCCTCTCTCCAGGGGTGAGGGACCAGCAGGGGTCATTGACCTGTTACCTCCGCCCACTTCAAGTCATAAACCTTTTATCTCCACCCATTTTCATCAGTTAGATCCCCCCCTCCACATTCAAATCTACCATTCTGCTCAAAGCCAGCCTTCTATCCTAGTCAGAAGGTTTTTTTTTGGATATAACCATCATATCGATGTTTTAATCGATGTTCTTCTGGCATTAAAAAATCATCCTTATTGAATGGAATCTCTGGTTTAGACATTCTAATTCTTCGAAAAAAATCCTCCACACTATGTTCTAATATGAAGCCGCGACCTTCAAGCTCTGCCTAATCAAATGTTCTTGAAGCCATTACACATTCTCCTATCAGATTATATGCTTATCGGTACATTGCATCATGAATATATTGCTTGAATTCAGCATTATTGTATACATAATCTATCATACTCTCTTCTAATAGCCTAATTCCAGTCTTAAGATTATCATAACTAACAAATCCAACCTTTTCTTCTTGGTACTCATCTTTAGTTAATAGATTATTAATACTAGTCTTTGCTTTTCTAGTAATTATCTTCAAACTTGATTTGAGATGATCAAATGACACTAGTTCAGCCTTCTCCTTATCAAAATCTGATATTGTCAAAACTGTTTTTTTAAGTTCTTTCAATTGTTTCTTCAAACTATCTTTGGATGTAATCAAATCCGCCTTTTCCTTATCAAAGTCGGATCTAGTTAGAACTGTTTTCTTATGTTCACTTAACTGATTTGCTAAATATTCCTTAGCATCTATCTCATTACTTTTACCATGTCAAACATGTCCAAACCTGTCCACAGACATGTTGTAACTGAAAGAGTGAATAAGACACTAACTTCAACCTTTCCTAATAAAGGGTAATCGTTGTGTTCATCATGAAGATGAAAGGGGTAATTCAAATCCATATCTAGGATATAGCCTGTTTTAGCATCATCTGGGATGTTAAATACATTGAAGGAAGATATTTCAACTACCTGAAACCACCATAAGGCAGATAATTTGTCATACAGAAACCATACAAGCCGTTTGCATCAAGGTAGCAACAATAGGATGTAGGTTTTCCACTATCATATTCATTATTCATGTAGGGGTTGTTGGCTTCCGCATATCTGTTTGGAATCACAGATAAACCACCTTGTATTGATGATTCAAAGAGAAGGTGCATACATGGATCAGTCAATAACTCTAATTTAACTTTAGTTTCATATAGCATAGCCTGAAATGAGTAATGAGCTAATAATGATAAAAATTGAGCTACATCAAGACCGTAATTTTTATAGAAGATATATCTTAAATCTTCAAATACATCTGATAAGCAGAGGATGTCTCTCAAAAGATAATTATCATGATAATCATCAAAAGTTTTCATAGAACAAACCCTCCAAACCTCTTGTGCATGTTTATAATCAACTTCATCTAAAGCTTTCTCAGTTAGACTGTTATAAGAATGTCCTATAGATGGTAACCAGTTTTCATTGAATTTATGGGGTTTATCAATATAAGAATATAGATATACCCCTTCTCTTAAAAATAGTTTCTGTTGTGACTGATCATTGAAAATTGAACACAGTCGTTTGAATGTTGTTCTATAGTCATCACAATAAGCTAGATTCTTCACTAAAGTATCTAATGAAGTATTGAAAAATTGTAAACTGTCTATGAATCTAATATGACCTAAACTGATTGTTAAAAATTTTTCTCTGCCATTAGCAATGCATCTCAATTTATTGTTATTGAAAGCTAAAGCTTGTATTACAAAATGACTATCATACCCTCTAAAATTATGGAATACATAAGGAATGAAAGTAGGTTTCTTAGCATTAAGTTTACATGTTGCATGAGCAGCTTTTTCAAAAAGACCAGTAGCATGATTGTGATCCTTCACCTTGATATTGGCAGGTGTGAAAGGTTTTTGACAAAATCTGCATGTTTGTGCATTATCAAACATACATTGTTCTTCTTCTGTTGAGTCAAACATGGGCGTTTCTACAATCAAATCCTTGTAGAGTTTATCACCAATATTAGTAACATGTTCCAAGAATTTTCCAATAATATTTTCACCTACAAAGTCTGCTCTATACAAATATGAACCCATACAAATCTCTCTATTCTCATTCAGAACAACAAAAGCATAGCTGCAAGCAATATGTCTGGTGCTTTTATCAGTATAAGACCTCGATCTTCGTGACTCACCCTCACCTGAGCTATCTCTGACTTCTTCTACTTCTTCCTCTTCTTCTTCATTATTTATTGGTATTATAAAATACTCAAAATCTGCATATATTATATACTTACAGTTTTTTGTAAATGTATAGTTTGTAAACTCAAGAATGTTCTTCTCAGGCTTTGGAAGACTGACTTTCTGTTCACCAAATTCGCTACAAATTTCAATGTGTTTTTGTAAATTCAACTTGCCATCAATATTAGTTCTCTTATTTGATGTAAACTGGTGGAAACAGAAAGGACATATATGAACAGATTTTCTACAATTTGTTAAATGACATAAAAGACGGCTAAGCCCATTCTTATTCTGACTTGTGCTAATAAGAACATAATGCGAACAGTTTGGGTAACATTTCTCTCAATAGCCGAAGCAAATGTATATATTATACTCTCACTCTCTGTGAGTAGTCACACGGTATGGGAAAAATTTCTTATGGGCACTGTCATAGGCGACAGTTACGCTTATGTTTGGGTTTAATCCTTCAAATTTTAAAATATCACATGAAGAAATTGGAAATCTTATAGAATCAGTTAAAAGTTCCCTTGTAAATTGTTTCAAGTATTGAACATTCAAATTACTATGTCTATAATGAAAATAAGCCAAGATGCTCCAAAGAAAACAATATGAATCATTATTTTTAATGTTTATCAGAACTCTCTTGTTGACAAGTTCTGGCGGTGTTTCTATATATGTTGAATCACCACCATAAATGGGATTATATTCTAGAAAATTGACATCTAAATTTAAAATACAATTCACCACCCAACCAGAGCCATGAGAAACAATTCACCCCAAACCAGTATTCAACTGACTAGATGCTAAGTCAAATTGATGTATTAATTCATCAGTATTTCGATTTATATTAATAATATTATAAGATGCGCTATGGAATGTTGCAATTGTCTCCATATTCATAGTCTGTTCTTGACCATCCAATGTTGGCAGTAAAGGTGCTATTTTTATCAGATGAACTTTCACAGCAATAAACCAACGTATGTTCCCATAAAAAATTACTGAATCATTGATTAAAATGTTGAATATTGTTTCTTTCAAAGTTGTTAAAATCAACTGTAAATCCAACTGGGTTTCAATGAATGAAAATCTATATTTCACCACATTTTCATTAATAGCTGTAGTTTTTTCTAATGTTTATTTCATAATACTCTTATAATAAATAATAATCCGATCTCACCAGTCTAGTGTTTTCCACTGTTGAGTGTTTGCTCTTGATGGGAATCCCTTGATAATACCTTGTCTAGTATAGTCAAAGTTTGCTGTAAGATGACTCTCTGATGTAGTGATCAAAAGTTCACTGTTCTCTGTAAACGTGTGATGTTCTTTGATAATCACTATTGCTGATGGGATGATGCTTGCTTTGATTGGTAAAGTTGGAATTTGTTGTTTGTAAAATAAGGTGATATCCTGGAACAGTACAAGAATAATACTGTGAACTATTTGTCTTATACATAATAATGTACTGAGGATGATAGTAAAGTTGAAGATGATGATGATAAAGAATTGTCAGATGATAGTAAATGGTTGAATTCAAGTTTAAAGTATCCAATTTTATCTGAAGTGTATGAATTCTTATATATTGTAATTGAGGAATATGGATGTAGCAATGATCATCATATAATTACAATCACAGATGTAATGAATTGTGGGTGGTTATTTTTGATCTAGTTGAGTAGGAATGTATTAGGGAAGGTTGAAGTTAGTGTCGTATTTAGCCTTCCAGTTACATCATGTCTGTGAAGAGGTTTGGACATGTTTCACATGGTAAAAGTAATGAGATAGATGCTAAGGAATATTTAGAAAATCAGTTATGTGAGCATAAGAAAACGGTTCTAACAAGATCTGACTTTGATAATGAAAAGGCGGATTTGGTAACATACAAAGATAGTTTGAAGAAACAATAGGAGAAACTTAAAAATAGTTTTGACAATATCAGATTTAAAATGGAGAAGGTTGAATTAGTCTCATTTAATCATCTCAAATCAAGACAGGTCAATGACCCCTGCTGGTCCCTCACCCCTGGAGGGAGGGGAGGAAATTGGCCTTGGCACAGGTCCCTGGGTCCTGGGGGCAAGGCCACACCCCTGTTTGGATATGCTGTTCCTGTAATAACCCACTACTTACATCTGTGCTTTTGTATGCATGGTGACAAAAGCAATTCACATTGAAGTAGTAACTGACTTGTCCTCTGAAGCATTCATTGCTGCTTTGAAGAGATTTGTTTCTCGGCGTGGCCTCTGTAAAAACCTCTATTCTGACTGTGGGACAAATTTTGTTGGTGCTAACAATATTTTCCAGGCTCTTCTTAAGTCAAAACGAATCCTACTTTCTGAGTTTGCTGCTCATCAAGGCATCGTTTTCCACTTCAACCCACCTGCCGCTCCTCATCATGGTGGCCTCTGGGAAGCAGCCATAAAGAGTATCAAACACCACCTCCACAGTGTCATTGGTGAACAAAAATACTGACACTTGTTGAATTCACTATGCTCATCACTCAAATAGAGGCAATACTAAATTCTCGATCTCTTACTCCTCTGTCAAATGATCCAACTGATATAATCCGCCCCTACACCAGGTCATTTCTTGACTGGATCACCATTGGTTGCCATTCCTGAAGGAGATTATCAAGATGTCAACCTCAATCGCTTCAAACACTGGAAACTTATTGAAGCACTCCATCAACACATCTGGAAGAGATGGCTTTTGGAATACATCCACACCCTTCAACAAAGAACTAAATGGAACAAGGCTAATCAAAATCTACAGGTTGGAGATCTTGTCATGATCCATCAACCTACTCCACCTCTCACATGGCCACTAGCCCGCATTATTGATGTCTATCCAGGAAAGGATGGAGTTGTACGAGTGGTTCACTTGAAGACTCAACAAGGAACTCTGACTCGTCCATAACACAAAGTGTTTCCACTACCCTCGAACTTCGAATGATTTTAATGCCAAGTATGGCATACTTGTAAATAGTATCATGAACTCTATTATTATTCTCCAGTTGTAGTATTATTTTGTTATTGTTGAATCCTAGGAGGATTCAAGGCCCCTGCTATGTTTGGTATTTAGTAAGAGGGGTCAAACGAGGAGGCATACACTTTCTGCACTAAACGGGCTCACCATGACCCAATGCACCAATCAAGCTGAAATTTTATATGTATATTCGATAATTATAAATGAATACCCCTATAACAAAAAAAAGTTAAATTTCAATTTTTTTTCTCATAGGAATTTAACTGTCTAAACGGGCTCACTCAAATTTCGGCTATACGAGGTGATAGCATACACACCATGACGTAGGAGTAAGGAAAAAGGAGGGTTGACCAATACAATAGATGCAGATATTTGCAATGTCTTCGGATTACACCGACGTTGCCAGTTCTACTCATTCCTTCCACTCTCTAGAAAGGCAGTTTAGGATTGAAACTGACCAAAGTGAACGTTTCCATTCACTCACAGAACTTCTTCTCTCACATAGTTATGATCTCCAGTCTTCAGTGAGAGAAATTTATGCTTTAACATTGATCACTTGGATTAAATGGCAGAAGAGAACAAGAAAAATAACTTGGATTAGCATTGCTTGTTCATGTTAATAGGGAAAATTTTATAAGGGAAGATGTTCAGAAGCAGCAGTTGGAGTGATTTCTTTCATGATTATTGTAGCTGAAATTAAGCACAAACTTTGTGATACTGATGTTTTATTTATTACTTACACCACTACCAAATATTATTCTAGAAAACTTGTCAAAATCACGAGAATAGTTGGTTAGCTTTGTGAAGTTATGGAAAGCAGTAGGCTTATTTTATTGGGTTTTACCTTAGAAAAATATACTGTTATTGCATTTTTTATTATTTTATTTTAGATACAATCACATCATTGGTCTCTGGTATTATTCATAAGGTGAACATCCCCTTCTCAATAACACGAAAACATTCTATGGAATAGTCTCCATTCATTCAAATTATCATATTTTAAGTATGTAGTTTCCCAATGTATACCAGATAGAATATTATACACATGTTATAATCTTGAAATACTTCAAATTTCTCCACAAGAAACAAAACGTGACATTTTTTCCGAAAAACTTATACTGAGAAATAAAACAAAATAAAATCTAAAAAGAGCAATTAATTGATTAGAAATGATTCAAAGCAGATAACTTCATTCATTTTCCAACGCAGCACCAATGATAAACTCTTCAAAATTTTTCCTCAGACTCCTTATATTCATATGTAAAATATTAATAGTTTCATTTCCTATATTACAATTAGCTATTAAGAAATAATTCTTGTTTGGAATTTAATTTCAAATTTAACCAGAATCATCAATTTCTCACAAAATTTGAATAGAAATGCAACTGGCTATAATAAGATAGATAAAGTCAGTATCAGTATCAGAAGTCAGTATCTGGAATTTCAGTATCTGTTGGGTTTGTGATCCTTGTATGTCATTAGACAAAGCAGATAACTTCATTCATTTTCTAACGCAGCACCAATGATCAATATTGATTTAAGGTATGAAGAAGTATGATAAAGCAGCCACCAGATTACTGAGTTTAATTCATGGAAACGTATAATTAAATCATGAAGAGAAATGTTTTCCTCTATACTTTTATACCGGCATAACTTGAATCACAACTATTATTTATTTTAGAAAAATGTAAACAAAACGAATGACAACGATAATGCTCTCCCATGAAATCCACTGATTTAGAAAAAAAGGAATCTATATAATATAAAAACACCCACTCATCAATAAATTATCTGCAATGAAACATCAAATTGAGCACATCCCGATAAACAATAAGGGAGAAATCACCTGTTGAGAAAGAAGTTTTTTCAGGAACAAATAAGTTTTTCCAAGTAGAGAAATTTCTAATCTCTTTTAATTTTCCTGTTATTGTAGAATTCATGTATCATTTAGAAATCTTTTGAGGAAGTTTTTCAAAACACAATATTTTCATTGAATCTATAATGATTGTTAATTGATCGAATATAGTTTGATAAGAAATGTAATGTCAGTGATTAAAATGATTGAAATGATTATAAGTGATATGAGGAGAGCTTAATGAGAGTTTTCGAGAAAATGTAAACATAACGAATGTAACAATAATGTTCTCTTATGAAATCCACTGATTCAGAAAGAAGGAATCTATATAATATAAAAACCTCCACCAATCAATTATCTGCAATGAAACTTCAAATCGAGCTCATTCCGATAAATAATGAGGGGGACATCACCTGTTGACGAAATCATTTTTCCACGAACAAATATGCTTTTCCAAGTAGTTGAGAAGTTTTTACTCTTTTTTATTTTTCTAGTAATTGTAAAATTCATGTATCATTTAGAAACCTTTTGAGGAAGTTATTCAAAACACAATATTTTCATTGAATCTATAATGATTGTTAATTGATTGAATAGTTAGATAAGGAATGTAATGGATTATCATTGGTATGAGAGCTTGATGAGAGGTGTCGAGAACCGTTGGAGAGATATGAGTAGAGGTTTAGCATGTGAATGAACAAGCTATAGAAATGAGCATGAGTAATATAAGCATATTATCTCCTCTGATTTCCTAGAATGGGAGATATTCTCAAGGGGTAGCAAAATCTTATTTCTCATCTGAATGATATTAATAATTGAATACATTGAGCTCCTGTAGTTACATTTCTCTGCTTGAATCAATAGATGAATTGACACATTTTCTCATGTTTTAATGCTTCGAGCGATTTTTCAATTAAAAAGAGTTATTGGAGACAGATATCATGAAACAGTCACGCTGAAGGATAGGATTTTCTAGAGCTTTCTAATTTATCGTATCTCCGTGAGTTCAACATTCCTTGAATAATGCTATGCTAAAAAACGATAATTTTCTGAAATAACATCTTCACACAACTCTCCGATATAAATATGTTGATTGGAACCCTCTACAATGGAACTGTGAGACAAATATAATAATGGAGAAATGATAGAGAAAAATACATATATTTATGGAAAGTAAACTAGTGAAAAACGATAAATTCCTGAGATGGTCTCTCTTTAATGATAATCTCATGATACGTCTACAGCAAATTGCAAGAAACCTAGGAGAATTCTTTGTATCATTGGATTCTCTTCAGCTTGATGTTACGTTAATTCTTCTCGATCGATTTTGAAGCTAAATTGAACTCAATATACGAGTATAAGCGACTTGACACAATCATTGTACAATAAGTAAATGAGTAATACATTGATTTCCATGAACAATTTACAGAGCTATTTTGAAGAATAATTTACATCTGAAACATAAGAGTAATACTCTATATTTAGAGATTCGTCAATAGGAAACTAACTTGGGATGAATAAGTGATATCAATAGGTTTTCAATCTTCAATAGATTTAATTCTTCTAATCCTTAATAGATTTTCAATACTCTTCAATAGCTATTCTAATAAATACTCTTCTAATTGAGAACGCTCATTATGACTCGAGAAGAGAGCAAAAGTCCAGCGCAGTTTGAATGAGATTTAAGTCTTTCACATTCCCCATTTTTTAAATGAGAATTACTCCTATTACAGATAAAGTTCAGGTCTGTTAATTATTACTATCATGTAACACAAGTTTGAAAATATTCTCAACCTCATATTTTTTGGTCTATAGCCTACATGTAATATAAATAAAATGCAATTTCTCCGAGATTTCTTCATTTTTTTTTTGTGGAGGATAAATTCTCCTAGTTTCAGAAAACTCTCCTGAGCTCGAATAATTTTAATCTAGGTAGTTTTTACACTACTACTGTATTAGATTGAACGCAAATTACGGTAATTTTGTCAATAACTTCACTATAAATACTATAATAGCTCAACTTCCCTATTTTTTAATGTTTTATTTGAAAAAGTGAGATATTTTCGGTTGAATTTTGCATTTGAATAAAACATCACGTTCAATAAACAACTCACATCTATTCAAACAGTCGAACATAAAAAGGCTGGTACACTATTTTTCAGATTCAATCCTTGCCTGATAATTTTGAAAGCTTCTAGAACTTCTTGATCTGACGGATTCTTCTCCTCAACGTCGTCACAACCATCATCATCTTACACAGTTCAAAGAATTGAAATGTGTGACAAAAGCAACATTTAGAAAATCCAATCGTTCACCTGCCTGGTCTACAAATGACAAGTTCTTGAAATCCAATTTAGAGTAACTTGCATTCAATTTCCGACATGTCTTTCAACCTCTATTAACTGTCCACCACCCATCTTCTTCCTACCTGAATTTCCATCATTTTTAGTCTATTGACCTTTCTGCTGAAACTGAACAATTCCTTGAAAATGATCGTCTGCTTGCTATAAACACTTCATTTTGTATGTTGAGAGTCAAGAAAAAACTTTGTGTTGAGAGGTCCAAAATTCGTAAAATAGAGTTAAATAAGCAGCCAAAACTCCAAAATGTAATGGGACCAGGTGAAAATTCGTTGTGTAGAGGATTTCGTCAAGTGGAGGTTCGTTATAAAGAGGCTCGGCTGTATTCTCAACCTCATATTTCTTGGTCTATAGTCTACATGTAATATAAATAAAATGCAATTTCTCAGAGATTTCTTCAATTTCTTTTGTGGAGGATAAATTCTCGTAATTTCAAAAAACTCTCCTAAGCTCGAATAATTTTCTACTATTCAGACAATACCATCTAAATTGATATTTTTTTCAAATTAAAGGCTCTCAATCCGACTTGGAATGTAGACAATTGTACCTCTCACAAGTTCAATTATTGTTTTATACATTATATCAATCGTTAACGGCATTAATCAGTTTTAGAATCCAAGCCAGTTCTAACAATTCTTATTGATTACTGAATAATAATTACTGAGAGTTCACTTGAAATGTTAACATGGGAGAAATTTCGTCAATTCTATGTATTTCAGAACAAACTTCTCAATTTGAACATAGCCTACTGATCCGAATAAAAATGAGATGGCATATAATTATACTCTAGAAATGATCTCTTACTTTAATAGACAACTCCTCATACATCACACAATTATTATATCAAGTTCTAAAATTACAATAGAGTGTGAAGTTTCCTTGTTCCTCGAGAATTATTGAACTCTGTTTTTTATAAGTTTAATCACAATTGAATGTTCATAATTTTACATAATATGATCTATCAATACTGAGGGTTCCTCTTTTGTCAATTCTCCCCTATGTTTCCGTCTCATACATTTATTATCCATTTCAACTGAATACTCTCAGTAATACAACTTAATTATAATCAAGTGAAACATCTGAAACTGTGGAAATTCCATAATCATTCCTTACAGCTTATACAACAATATTGTGTCAGTGTTATCATAATTTGAAAACGTTTATATTGAAATGTACAGTGAACCATATCAAAAGTGAACTTAGCTAAATCCCGAGCTCGGAAACCAGCCCTTTATTAGAGAATTCTTTCAAATTTAAAGCTTCCAATCTGACTTGAAATGTAGACGATTCTACCTCTCACAAGTTCAATTATTGTTTCATACATAATTATATCAATCTTCAACTGCATTAATCAGCTTTAGAGTTCAAGGAAGTTTCAAATAATTCATTATCGATTACAGAATAATAATATTATTGAGAGTTCACTATTGAAATGTTAACATGGAATAAATTTCGTCAATTCTATGAATATCAAAACAAACTTCTCAATTTGTACATAGCCTACAACTAATCCGAATAAAAAGGGAGATTGCATATAGTATACTCAAGAAATGATCCCTTACTATAATAGACAACTCCTGATACATCATACTCTTATTATAGCAAGTTCTACAATGTAGAGAGAGTAGGGGTTGTGTTTGTTCGTGTGTTCGTTTGTTCGCATCAAAACATGTCAACTTGTGGATTGCATACCGGAAAAACGGGAATGATTTAGATCTCCAAATTTTGAACATAGATTCTAAAAATATCAAAATCGTGCAACTCGAAGCCGAAATTTTAATTTTCTTTCTAAAATTTTCAGAATTAATGTTTAAATTTGATTCATGGAACATCATACGACATTATCTACATTGTTGTAGATGTGTTTGTATAAAGGAAGCTCATAGAGAAATTGATACACTGGTAACAATGTGTTGCAATATGTGTTTCGATACAGGAAGCTCATGTTTCGATACCGGAGCTTTGATACAAATGCTGGCAGCTTATTATAGCGACTGTGATGATATTATATTATTGTGAGTTGTTAAGTTTTGAATAACAACATTAATTTTATTGATTCTCAATCTTTTAAATTTTCGAAAAGCTGTTTTTGTCATCTTTAAATATGATATTAAACACTGAAAATCATCTACTATACAACACTATGGTACTGCCGCCGGTGAGTTAAATTATTATGTTATAAAATGATTTAAGAGTTTTTGATTTTAAATGAAATCAATACAATAATATAGCTAACATACAATATTGTTCCACTGACAAATTCCTAAATCGGTGAAATATTGAAAACTTTTCCTTAACATAAGAGATGTATTTCAAGTATGATGAAGGTTAGGTATGGTACCGTAGTATGTAGCCTACTGAAATCCGTGTATCAGAAACGAAAATTTGTTAAACCCAATTGAAGAGCTATATTATTCAGCTTTTTGAACGAACATTTTAAATAATAAATGTCGGATTATTTTGAAAAAAGGGCTATAAATAATCATTTTCTAGCTATTTTTGGGGCGAATTGAATCGCAGTCCAAAATTTAACTGCATATTTGAATATTGCCGGAATTTTCTGCAATTAATTTGTATCACTTCATAAATAGATGCAAAAATTAATGGATATCGTTATGAATTATCAGACAGAAACGAATTGAATCTTTTTTTAAAAAAATTAAAAAAACGCTTCAGATTGTAAAGAGTTCTAGCTTCACTCCCTTAAATTTGCTGGAAACATCAAGGGAAAGTTACGAGGTTTTTGAATCATTGTTATCTTTTTGAATAGGGCTTGTTATTGATATCCTGTGTCTCTGTCTGTATAACACGTGGTGTGGAAAGTGTAGAGAATCCATTATAGATCTCGCAGTAGAAGTTATCACTGAATGTATCCATTGACTTGACTATAGACAGTGTTGCCAATTTTCAGTGACTTCCTTTGAAAGAATGAACCTGTAGACTTCCACTTTCAAAGCATAATAACGAATATGTGAACATAAATAACGGTTATGTACCCCATTTAATAGGATATTAACTCAAAAGGCATACTCAGATCATCTCATTTCGTAGGCTACATACTCATGGAGCATACACACTTCAGAGTCCCATTTAGTAGGTCCAACCGGAAAGAGTGTATGATGAATGTGTGTATGACGAATGTGGCACGGATCTGGTGGATTTCTCTGTAAGCATGAGTATGTGAACTCTAGATACGAAACGGTGTGATTTTGGAAAAAAGTGTGCAAAGTAAAGATTCGGATTCAGAAAAGTCCTAGAAGTCGTTTTGAGTGGATGCACACTGAGGTACGAAACGGGCGCACCCCGCTCACCGTTTCATGTTGTGCTTGAGCATAATTTCTCCTCGTATGACCCCTCTTACAAACACACACACACACACACACCACACACACACACACACACACACACACACACACACACACACACACCAATACCCAAAAACCACTTTTTTGAACTCAGGGGTTACCCATGAACCGCTGTAAATAAATGTATTACAGCATTAATTTCTATCTCTTCCTACAACTCATCAGAAGCTGAAACAGGAGTTATCTATTGCTTACACATTATTTCAATTCTCTCATTCTATTCGAATCCTCATTTTATATAGATTTTTACCTTCAAACTACAGATTCTTTGTACCAGAATATTAATGGATCTCCCTTCACAAACTAAACATAATATTAAAAATAACATTCCAATTTGAAGACTATCTTCCTGACTTTCAGCATTTCTCTCCAATAATATATCTTCAGAAACAATAACTCAAATGTAACATAACTGAAAACTTCCTTCTCTACTTTCTGTACTTCTTTAGAAAAAATAAATTATAATTATTATCTTCCATCACTAATAAAAACAAATAAAGGACTGACTATTCTCAATCAATATTATTAACTTGAACAATAACAGGCTTCGTTGATATAATACTCTCATGGAAGTCTCAATTAATTAAATTCGTTAAATTATTTTTTTAACCATATTTTACGTACCTTAGCGGTTATTTTAAGAAACAATAATTATTCGTAAATGATGAAGAGATACAATCAAACTTTCCTGGACATGGCACTACTAGAGAATTAAAACTTTAATAAGAAAAAACTAACTCCTACATTAGCTAATAATATTATAAACTCGCCCAAAAAAAGCAAAACAAATCGACTACATCTTCACTCTTGTAGTGCTCCTAACAAAGTGTCCTCCGAAACGTAATCTGGTCTCTCGGCTGAGGAATCGCTCCACTAGTGTATTTAGAAACAGGTCTCCTATTGGAAGCGCCACCATCAAAATTTGATAGCATTGCACACTACAGCCACCACCACACAGCCACCGATTGACTCATCACTCCAGTTCACTAGTTAACTCATGATCAGTTGAAGAATGGACGTGGAAGAAGCACTCTGCCAACATCACAAAATATAATTGTCCTATGATTCATGAAGCTACTACCAATATAAATATTGGAAAAGTTTTAATTCAAAGTTACCAACGTTCCCAAAATGGGACTGATTAGTAACTTGCTTGATTATTAACTAACCTGCTTGATTATTAACTAATAAACACAAAGATGCAAACATCCCCAAAATGGGACAAGCAGAAATATAACCTTGAAACCCATATTTTGAAAATTTATGATATGGATATTTCATGTTAAAGGACTGATGTTTTTTTGTTTGATTACACACGAAAATAGTGAAAAATTATTAAAATGAATAATGCTTGAGGAAAATGGTTATTTAACTTACCAAATAAATTTTGTTCATTTTACATGAGGCTTTATTTTTCAATTTAAAGATTTACCAGCTCTCTCCAAGAATTTTTCACATCCCGATCCGCGAATAATTTTGAAGACATGTCCCATATAGCTGGTCTACTTCAAGAATGAACCTTTCTGTATCAAATTGTTCACTATTCATTACGACTTCAACAGACAATTGTACTGAACTTGGTTTGAATTGAAACTGAACTCGAGATGATTTTCCTGTGGCTGGTAGCTGGTGACTCTAGTGTGCAATGACAGATAATACTCAATGGTATGACGTGATGGCGCGACAGTCTGGTGGCTAACAAATTCGGTGGCTCGAGCCGCCACATTCCTGGAAGCTCGGCTGGTGGCTGGTGGCCGGTGGGTGGTGGCTCTAGTGTGCAGTGACAAAATAATAAGAGACAATGCTACCACATGGTGGAAGCGCTTCCATTGTGGCCCAGTGTGCAAAGGGCCTTAGGACCAAATAGTAACTGCAAAATCATTAGTTTGTTATAATTGTAATGTCTTGCTGTTTTACTCCTTATCGCACTCTATGTCATGATAGGAAGGCTAAGTTTAAGAGATAATTCCATAATCAACATTCCTCGACGATTTGGAGCCAGAATTTTTAAATATATATCCTGGGAAATTTGAAGTCATGGCCGTTCATCATAGAGAGAGAAAACAATTTCGCTAACTCACTTACAATAATGGCTCCAGCCTATTGCGTATTAAATTTACTATTATGACTTGGGAGAAGGCCTGAATTAAAACAGTGGTCGGCACATGAACGTCAAACTTTGCCAAAATGTTTTCTAAGTTCATCGACTTCTGAAGTCATTCTATAGTTGAGAAATTGGAATTTTTAGGTAAGGCGCGAGATACCCAAACCTTTCTGAACAATTTGGTATGATTATCGGTTGGAAATTAGCGTCCAAAACTAAAGAAAACGAAGTACCTGCAAAATACTCTCAAAGTACCCCTTTTTCTTCTTGTTCTTCTTTTTCTTCTGCTTCTTCTTCTTCTTATTCTTCCTCTGCTTCTTCTTCTGCTTCTTCTTCTTCTTCTTCTCCTGCTTCTTCTTCTGCTTCTCCTTCCTCTTGACCTTTTCCACCCAATTCTCCTGACTTATTTTCCTCCCAGTTCTGTTTACAATGACAAGGTCTTCATTCAGAAAGATACTGATATAATGATTTTGTTTCTGTTCAGTTAGCAGATATACAGCGAGTTGTTAACGAGGTAATCAGTACATCGAATGTTAGCGAAGTGAAGTATTATGATGGTGTGCTGGTGGAAAGAGTCAACTATGAGTCGATTGACAAGTATTCTGCAAAAGTGAAAGATGTCAAATACATAACGAACAATGGAAAGAAATGGAGATTTGGTAAGTGTTTGTCAATCTTTCCGTTCAATTCAATTCATTCACAACAAATATAAATCTGATGTGGCGCAATCACACAATGTTCCTAGCCGTTATGGAAATTTTCATTACAATTTGAAATCAATCAGCTGACGAGATCAATCCTGCTATCTCTTTCAGTGCATGATTCAATAGAATCAACTATAATGTACCTAGAATACATTCTAGTTGACCGAGCGAAGTGGGGTCTAAGATTCAAGTCGACGGTTTGGCATTTCTCTTAATGTTTAAATGTTTGAATGTTTTAATGTTCATATGTTTATATGTTGCGCATTTACGGTGAAACGCGGTGATAGATTTTCATGAAATTTGACAGGTATGTTCCATTTTAAATTGAGCGTCGACGTATATACAGGGTTTTTTGAAATTTTGCATTCCACGGATAATATAAAACATTCATTATGGAGGAGCCTCCTCCATACGCCAATATTGGAGTAAAAATCTGGTGTGGTACACTCACACAACTTTCCTTGCTTATTGAACTGTAGGCCCCATTCTTAAACGAGAATAATTTAGGGGAATAACATAATGATGATTGGCGGAAAATATTTTAAACAACGATCAGACTTCTGTATATGTGTATATACAATATTGTTTAAGTCGTGAAAACAGCTGTTTTACAGATGAAATATCTCGACTATGTGTTCTTTTTATGAATTGCTCTACCTACCTACCTCATGCACGAGAAGGAGGTTACAAAGTCCATTTCTCAAGGATGGGGTGGACCCCCATTAGTTTTCCAGAAAGGAGACTATACAGAGTATGAATTTGAAAAAAATCGGTCAAGTTATTTTTGAGAAAATCGTGAAAAACATGGTTTTTTAGTAATTATCGGCCATTTTTCTCAAGAATATAACTGAGCTTCTGCAATTTTCCCAGAAATGAGACTCATGTCAGTTGATAGGGCTTATAAATAGCTATCTAAGGTATAAATTTGAAGGAAATTGTTGGAGCCGTTTTCGAGAAAACCGTGAATAATATGGTTTTTAATAACTATCCGCCATTTTTCTCAAGAATATCACGGAGCTCCTGCAATTTTCCCAGAAATGAGACTCATGTCAGTTGATAGGGCCTATAAATAGATATCTTAGGTATGAATTTGAAGAGAATCGTTAAAGCCTTTTTTGAGAAAACCGTGGAAAACATGGTTATTTAGTAGCCATTATTCACCATTTTTCCCAACATTTCGGATTGAATTTTATTGAATTCCTTATTGTCGGATCCTCATGGTATAAGGATCTTAAGTTTGAAATTTCAAGTCAATCGGTTGATTAGGGATGGAGTTATCGTGTTCACAGACATACACACATACACACAAACACACACACACACGCACACACACACACTGTGATGATCCAATTGACACAATAAAATAATTCAGAAAAAGCAAACTTGAATTATGAAACTGAAAGAACAGTTAGCCTAGTCAAGGTAACACTCTAATAAATTTGAATCTTCTTTTTGATAAGAAGCAGTCATACTATCTATAAAGTGATAAGAGAACAATGGAAAATATAATTATGCACTAGTTTGAATTCTTTGGCAGAAATAAAATTATAGAGCGACTTAGTTATTTATTGGCAGATTATAAAAAACATTCGCATGATTTGAGGTTGGGATTCTTTGTTTTGATTTAGCATGTCAAATGATCTCAGATCAGCCGACAATTTATTGATTTATTATGCGAGCAAATCAGCTGACTGATCACTCAACTATAATTATGAATTAAAAATATATTCTATTTGGATAATTATTAAATATTATAATATGTTAAAGGGAGGTTTGTGTAATGTAAAAGCAATGATTATTATGTTATTTTGAATATTTATCGGTATCTAAAAACATATGTAAAAGCAAGAGTGTACAAAGCTCACATAAAAAAGTAAATGTATTCAATATTATATTGTCACAAAGTGAATCTTTGTGACGGATGGAGAGCCGTCGTCTAGGGTAAAATTTAGCGAATTTATTCTATTTTAGAATAAGAATAGGGTCGACTGCCAGATATATTTTGTTGGACTTGTAGTTGTGTATGTACATCATCGCCATTGCCGTCAACCCCTATAAATCATCAGCAACAGATTCATCATAACCAGAAATTTCCAGATCTTGTTTACCACTCTGAGCGTTCTCTGAGCGAACTTCCTTGGGGATTTTTTTCTTGTCGGTTATTTTTCCTAAATTTGTATCACTGGGGGTGAACAAGTTATCCTTGGTTTTGAAACCTGTAAGGGATCTCAAGTTTGTGCTACAAATAGTTGAGTCGGAAATTTAACTAGGCCCTATTCGGTTTGTTTACGGTGTGTTCCACATCGTTTGCGGATTGTTGCCAATCATTTTTGAGAGTTTAATCTATAAGTCTCGACTTTGTCGCTTCATGACATTTTTAAGTTTAGTGCGGGAATCTGTTCGCTATTCTCCGTATTTAGTTCTGCAGTGATTCAGGTAACTGTATGTTAGGACTGATCACTTGTGTGCATTCCCTCTTCTGTAATAAGGTAATCTCAATTTCTAAGGGTGAATTTTCCTTATTTAGTTTTCATATCATTAAGTGGCCCTGTATTTTAACTTATTTAGCAAATTCAGACTCGCTGTAATTCAATGTAGGGAAATCCCAATCCTTTCCTAGAGATCTCAGGTGCAGCTTGAGTTCGTCCTTGTCGAAGTTAGTAGACTGTGACATCCTTTCTCTTTTCTCTCTTAACTTCCCCTATTCTAAAATCCTTCTAGCTCTAGGTTACAGCTTGAGGACTTCCTCGCCGAAGTTTCTAGACTGCGGCATCCTTTCTCTTTCTCTCTCTCAACTTTCCCTATTCTAAAATCCTTCTAGCTCTCAGGTACAGCTTGAGGACTTCCTCGCCAAAGTTTCTAGACTGCGGCATCCTTTCTCTTTCTCTCTCTTAACTTTCCCTAATCTAAAATCCTCCTAGCTCTCAGGTACAGCTTGAGGACTTCCTCGCCGAAGTTTCTAGACTGCGGCATCCTTTCTCTTCCTCTCTCTCATTTTTCCCTACTCTAAAATCCTTCCAGCTCTCAGGTGCAGCTTGAGAACGTCCTTGTCGAAGTCCCCAGACTACAACGTCTTTTCTCTTTCTTCCTCTTCACTTTCCCTATTCTAAAATCCTTCCTGCTCTCAGGTACAGCTTGAGAACGTCCTTGTCGAAGTCACAGACTGCAACACTTCCTGCTCTCAGGTGCAGCTTGAGAACGTCCTTGTCGAAGTCCCCAGACTACAACGTCTTTTCTCTTTCTTCCTCTTCACTTTCCCTATTCTAAAATCCTTCCTGCTCTCAGGTACAGCTTGAGAACGTCCTTGTCGAAGTCACAGACTGCGACACTTCCTGCTCTCAGGTACAGCTTGAGAACGTCCTTGAATTCCAAGAGCCGAGGGCCGAATCGGCCAACATCGGCACGGGCACACACTCTTCCTTTCAAGCTAAATCACCTCCCGACAAAGACAGAGGGTAAATAATCAGGTTAGGGGGAGAAGTGTAGGTCCGGTATCTCCACCAGTCAATACGGTCACTGACCCCGACCCATACCCGGCTGTAGCTAGTCTGCGTTGTAGCAATACTTCGCAATTATTAGGAAACCTAGAGGGTGGAATAGGACATCCTAATAATATTGGCATATATTAAGATTTATTTAATTGAAATGCTCACTGTCTATTATATAATTTAAGACCAATCTTATTCATCATTGTATAACAAAAGCTAAGGAAACCCTGAATCTTGAATAGCCAATCACATCACGTCTTACAAAGACTAGAAAACCAATCAGATGAAGGCTAACGAATTTTAGAGGAAGAGATGAAAATTTTTCCAAGAAATGCTCTCTGGCTTGTGATCCCGACCGATATGGCAGCACATGAGGATAGGGTTCTTTTCAATTATTTTTTTTAAAGCATCAAGCCAGTCCCTTTTTGAACGTTTAAGTATTTGTAATTAATGTTTGATTGTTTATGAACTCAGTGAATATTTAAGAGTTCCTAATTGTAAAATATTCCCATATATATATATATATATATATATATATATATATATATATATATATATATATATATATATATATATATATATTTAATACTGATAGAAAATTACATGCGATTGTACCTGAGCCCAGCAGAGTTTAAAGGATTTGACTAATCAATTATTGTAGATAATTAATTATTCTACAAGGACTTCAGCAAACGTAGTTTGAGTGAGTGTTTAGATTTTAATGAGCTTACAAACACTAAGGCCTTTTTAGTGAATTGGGAATTATTTAAAAGCGCTATATAAATTTGATTCAAGTTTGAAAATTTTACAACGTGTCAAACGCTATAATATATTTGATAAGAACTATTTTCATGAATAAATTCAATATCCATAGGAAGCTTAATTCTGTGCATGGCACAAATCCATTTCTGTAAGATTTTAAATGATTATTTTTGTTAAATATTAATATTTGTTTGAAATATATCTATTGAACCTATAGACTGAACAGGTTCTAATTTGTCAAATTCTGAATCGACCTGAAGTTTCACATATCAGTATTAATAAAAATATATGTGATTGCTCACAGTATTGTGAATGCTAACAATCCTTGTGATATTTGAGATATTAAAGAATTTTTTTATTTGCATTTATATGTACAGTGATGCACAAAGTGGTAGGTGACATTGTTCAAGTTTTCATTATCATTTTAGTGAAGATATAATAATTGATTATTACGGAAGACTGTTTTTTCTGAATCCACATAGTAGATTGTGAGGTGAAGGAATTTGTAAGTATCTCTTCTTTTCTTTTTTTAAGTATCGTATTTTTTTTTTTTTTTGGCGCGGCTAGCAGAGGTAATGAATAATTACTGATTTCAGTTAAAATCTTGTTCTTTTTTCGTTTTTTTCTATGATTTCTATAATTGATTGTGTTTTTTTTGTGTAGTGGATGAGGATGAGGATTATCAATACAATCACTATCTTTCTCTTCCTTGTTCTGAATTGAAGTATATTTCTGAATATAAAACATTTTCCTCAACCAGGAATGGCGAGGACAAACTTACAATATTGCACATTAACATAAGGAGTTTTTCCAGGAATTTCGACAAGCTCCTAATTTATTTGAATGAATTGCCTAGGATAGATATAATAGTTTTGTCTGAGTGCTGGCTGCGAGGCGATGAGGAGGTTGAAATTCAAAATACTTGGAGAACTCTTCATCATTCCTTTTCCCTTGCAGAACTTTCTTTGTGTTTTCAATAGAAGTTAAAAAAAAGTTTATGTCCAATGAATTTTCTTGGAGTATGCTGAACAGTATATCGCCTTGCTGATATATATGTCACATAGAAAATTTGACAAAAAACAGAACTTGAACTCATTCAGTTTATCGGTAAAAATAACTTCATAACCCTCAATCGGCTGCACCTTGAAACGAATTTTGATTAATAATCAAATTCCATTTCCCTTTCCTTTATAATAATACTAGCCGTCAGGCTCGCTTCGCTCGCCATATCCGTCTAGCCAGGGGGCTCCCCCTCCCTGGACCCCCGACTGGATCGTCCAAAAATGAGATCAGCAGGCTCGCTTCGCTCGCCTGCATTTTTCATTTGAGCATTTTTATCATATTTTAGTACAATCCAGTCGGGGTCCAGACTAAACGTCTGGTTTAACGGATATGGCGAGCGAAGCGAGCCTGACAGCTAGTAATATAATATTCCCAGGATTGAAGTAGCAGTGCCCAATCAATTATCCGCGATAAATGCATTTAAATCTTCAACTTGGTGCAAACCTAACAAAGTCAACTCAACTTAATGCCAACCTGACAAAATTATTAATTTAGTTGCCAGTTAACAACTGTTTCCAAGAGGTACTCTATCTAGATTATAGTTCTATAGTAACATATGATATGGAAATTTCAATTATAATTGAGAGATTGGTAGAAGAAGAATATACATGCTAAAAGACGAACTTTAAACCCTTAAAAACAACCCTTAGAGTTGAAATATTGCCAAAAGATTTCTTAGTGCGCCTCTAAAGGGCCAACTGAACATACCTACCAAATTTGAACGTTTTTGGTCCGGTAGATTTTTAGTTATGCGAGTGAGTGAGTGAGTGAGTGAGTGAGTGAGTCAGTCAGTGAGTGAGTGCCATTTCGCTTTTATATATATAGATGGCAAATGAATATTAACATATTTAGGAAGAAGAATAAGAACAAAAAGAGCATTTATTCATTTGTGCTTACTGAGCCAGCTGTGGGTGAGCACCCAGCCAGTGCGAGGCATTGGTAGAGGGCAGAAATTATATTCTCCTTATTCAGTTGCCGGCAAGCATCCCTACGTTTAACAACAACTCCACGATGTGATTATTTATTGGTAAATAATCACTTTACTCCAAGTTTCTTTCTTTCTATTTTGTTAAGTGATTTTGAATTTTTCGACATATGAAGATATTTGTATTTAAGCTGTACTCAAACACGCTATTAAAGTGGTCCATGGTTGTGGCAAACTAATTTACGATTGACTATGGAAGAACGATCCTTGCCAAATCAATCCACAATATTATGAATAGGAGACAAGGGACTCCATACGAAGAACAGGTTAAAACGGATATGGAGAATAGGAGATAATTGCCAAGCTTTGTTTTCTTTTAAGCAATTAAGGAACATCATTTCCCAAATACTCTGCAACGTATCTCGGGACCGAGGTAATGTGATGATCAAATTATATTTTCCGGCATTGAGATTCACGAAAGACTTAATTAAACAAATATATGGGCCCATTATCAATTTAGAATATTAGGATATTGTCATGTATATAATGTTTTCAATGTTTTAAATTTCTAAACATTCATTGTGTTTGATTGAATTTTTCCTGACTTCATTCCATTAGATGAGAATACCGGATAATTAATAATAGGGTTTCCTCATTACTAATTATCAATAATTTATAAATTATATCAATATTTTCAGAAAATCGTTGTCTTAACAAAAACATTTTTATTCAAAATTTCTTTCCAAAACCCATACGACAGCGATTTCAACCTCCTCATCACCTCGCAGCCAGCACAAAACTATTATATCTATTCTGGGCAATTCATTCAAATAAATTAGGAGCTCGTCGAAATTCCTGGAAAAACTTCTTATGTTAATGTGCAATATTGTAAGTTTGTCCTTGCCATTCCTGGTTGAGAAAAAGGTTTTATATTCAGAAATATACTTCAATTCAGAACAAGGAAGAGAAATATAGTATTGATAATCCTCATCCTCATCCACTACACAAAAAAAAAAAACACAATCAATTATAAAAATCATAGAAAAAAAGAGAAAAGAACAAGATTTTAACTGAAATCAGTAATAATTATTCATTACCACTGCTAGCCGCGCCAAAAGAAAAAAAAATTACGATACTTAAAAAAAAGAAAAGAAGAGATACTTACAAATTCCTTCACCTCACAATTTACTATGTGGATTCAGAAAAAACAGTCTTCCGTAATAATCAATTATTATATCTTCACTAAAATGGTAATGAAAACTGAAACAATGTCTCCTATCACTTCGTGCATCACTGTACACAAATTTTTGTCAACTAAATTCAATCATGAAGAAGTTTGACAGTAGCGTTCGTTGATAATAAGGAAGCCGTCGGTAAACAAAGGCCATAGAATAAGTAACTATTGCCCCGCCTATCAATAAATGAGACTGGATTGAATGAATTGGAATTAAAGGTCGAAACTGAAAATTTACGTTATACTTCCTTGCTACAGTACTTTACTTGCTCCTTTTCAATGCAATCAAATGTATATTCATTCAATTCCATGTAAAAGCAAGAATGAGATAATAATAAAAATAGTTCTACTCTCAGATGCTATTATTATTCACTCATATAATTTCATCTGTCTACAAGAGACTCATGAGAGGTATTTAATTATAGTTCTGCTCTCAAAAAATAACAAGGTGAAGGGCGACTCTAACACTAAAACTCAGAAGTGCTTAAAATCTGACTGATTCAAGTACAAAGCAATAATGAACAACAAATTATGCAATGATCTTAGTACAAATAGATGAATGATAAATAATATAGAATAAAGTAAATAATATAATCTCAGTCCCAGCTAGCAAAATTGAGTCCGTAAACACTATTGAAGATAGAATTTGATAATACTCTATTGGAACAAATTTCAATTATGGGAATTAGATACATGAGATGACTAAGAAAAATCTGAAAATCGTTCTCGGTATTAATAATGAAAGCCTTTTCGCCATCATCTATTCTTATTTCGATATTACCGGCTTGATCAGTCCATACATATTTGAACTTCCCATCACGTTGAAGCTGTTTCGCCCTGGCAAACAGTACCCTACGCTTAGGCGTCAGCGACCTGTTGATGTAGATTGATCGAGACTCACCAGTCAAGCCAACGTGTCGAGTATTCAGATCGCCCTTCACCATTCGCTTATGCATCAGATCATGAGCGTCTCCACGGTGCACAAACTTGACGATGATACCAGGTGCGGGACGGTTATTCCTCTTCTTCAACCTATGGCAAGCATCAATGGAATCCTTTGCAATGTTCATTCCCACAGACTTGCAAACCTTGAAAACAGTTTCTGTTACATCCTCATTAGCCAAAGATGGAACACCGTTGACTACCAGGGTGTTTATCGCGAATACTGTTCGAGATCGTCCATCTGACATGAGACTGCGTCCAGTCTCGTGCGAAGAGTCACATTTTCGTCGGAAAGATTTTTGATGACCACTTTATGAGTTTCAATTACTTCAGCTTGCTCAGCCAACTTAGCCAACATGTTGGCTTGCTTAGCCAACCTTAAACAGCTTCACCAGTTTTATTTATCTTCTCCATACACGTACGGATGGAAACTGATGAGTTTTCACGCAACTGACTATTATTGCTCACAATCAACACCTTTAGATCTTCTAATGAAGCATTCAAAGATACAAGTGTTATATCCGAATTGTTTGCGGCTGATGCAGTGTTCACTCGCACTGGTGTCGTATCACTGTTGCTACGCTGAGTTCTAAACAATTTTTCACATATTTCACAGGATCAACCGGAACCACTAACCAACTGGTTAATCTCAGTTTGACCCAACCCGACACATTTCCCATGGAAGTACGATTTGCACTGTCTACAAACAATTCTTTCTCTGTTGTTTCTGATAACTGATAGGTTACTTATGTTGCACAAACTCATGACTATACTGTACTGTACAACCAAAAAATAAAAACTGAAATAAACTTCAACTTTGGTAATTATTGTTTTGCTTAAATATCAATTTTTCGGAAAAATGCAAAATTTTACGACACGGTGCGGCTAGACTACTAGTAGATTTCAGTTCATTGTAGGCAACGAACGGTAGATGATAACAAGCCAAAAACAAGCGACCGTCTCTCACTAAGTCTGGCAGATAACTGGTGTCTTGTATCATGTATGTCGATTTCTGGGCTGCGTTCGATGTCATCAACCAAAAGGCACTATGGTTCAAATTAAATAACATGGGAATACCATTTAAATTAATAAAAATGTTACAGGAATTATATAAATGCACACAATCGGCTGTGTGAACCACTAAGGGGCTAACACAGCAATTCGAAACTTACTGCGGCTTAAGACAAGGCTGCTTATTATCGCCGATTCTCTTCTCCTTATTCATTAATGATTTATTAGATTATGTAGGAGATGAATAAAGAAAATAAAAACATCCCTCCTCCAACTGGTCAAAATTCCTGTTTTTCACGAATAGGTTTCCCAATTTCCTTTTTCCTTTTCCCGACAAATGAGGAAGAAATTATCAAAACAATAAAAGACCTCAAATCCAGCTCAGCACCAGGAATTAATAACATAAATAATAGCTGTCTAAAAATCATTGCCCACTATATTGCTAAACCTTTAAAAATTATAATTAATAAATGCTTTGAAGAAGGTTTCTTTCCGGAGGAGTTCAAGGTGGCTAAAGTCATACCTTTACATAAATCGGGAGATGTTGACGATCCCAATAACTACCGCCCAATAAGCTTGCTAAGTGGATTTTCAAAGATCATGGAAAAGCTTATTAAAAAGCGGCTAGTACAATACATGGTTGTGAGTAAGGTGATTCACCCTAACCAGTTTGGATTTCAAGAAGGAAAAAACACAGAAGACGCTATTTCGTTATTAGTAAAAACTTTAACTGAAAATTTTAGTAATAATAAAAAATCTATTGCAATTTTTATTGACTTGAAAAATGCATTCGATACTGTCCCCCACACCAAACTGTTGGAAAAGCTCAATAGAATTGGAATTCGAGGTTTGCCCCTGAAACTTTTTACAAGCTACCTTGAAGGTCACTCTCAAATATTATCAATTGAAAATAAATCCAGTACTGAAAATCTTTTAGATTACGGCTTACCGCAGGGGACTGTACTCTCACCAATTTTATTCATACTATACATTAATGACCTCCTGAATCTCGACTTGCAAAATGGTCAAACAATCTCATTTGCCGACGACACCACTTTAGTTTTTTCGGGTGATAACTGGGAGAGTACTAAAATATCAGCTGAGAAGGGTATTTCCAGGGTCAAGAACTGGCTTGACTATCATACCCTGACTCTGAATCATAAAAAATCTTCATTCATGACCTTCACACCAAATGCTGCTACTCAACCTGTAAACCGAATAAACTTGAAAATTCATAATATCAAATGTAATAAAATAGGTTTGAATGATTGCGACTGTCCTAAACTAGAGGACTCTAAAACCGTTAAATACCTGGGAATAATTGTTGACCGTCATCTGAGATGGGATTCCCAGATCCAATCTCTATGTCACAAGGTCAAGTATCTAACAAATAAATTTTACAAAATGAGCCAGTTGAAAATGCAACAAATTACTAGAATGGCCTACTTTGCTCACGCACAATCTGTGTTGCAATATGGAATTAGGGTATGGGGGGGTACTGCTGAATGTCATATAAACAAGATCTTCAATGTTCAAAAACATATAATAAAAGTGGCACTAAGCAAACCAAGGCTGTATCCTACTAGAATTCTCTTCCAGGAATCTAACATACTTACAATCAAACAGCTCTACTTGAAAAATTTAATTTCATATTTATTAAAAAACAAAAATCTTTTCAATACCCGAATTACTCCATATAACACGCGCCAAACTTACAGGAGATCTGACTTACCTGAAACTAATCTAACAGTATGTAGAATGCAATTTCCGTATAGATGTGACAAACTAGTAAATATTATACCACAAGACTTCATATCAGACAATCAAAATTGCTATAAGAGAAAAGAAATCTTATCATGGATCAAAACATCACCTGACGTTTTCAGTAATCAAAGGCAGTAGCTTATAACAAATTCTAAATTTACGTTTCTCCACTCACCTCTTCTCATCAACAGTTGACTTGTGCATTCACTGTGCTTCTTCTCTTTCTCAGGTTTTCCCTCTTATGTTGTAAAAAAAAACTGTTCTTCATTCCACTCTGTATTTCAAATTTATTTTACCATTAGGCTATTCTTAGTCATTTATTATATTCTATTTTATAAATATTTTTTCTTTTCTACGTTTCTCAATCTTTATATTCTCTTACTCATGCTCGCGAACAGACGAAAGTCTTGCGAGCTACACATTCTTTTGTACTCTTTATTTATTTTGTATTTTTGTGTATTTAAACTATGTAAAATGTGCAAAGAATGAATAAATTGAAAATTGAAATTGAAAGATGGGTTTTGGATTAGAGATCGAAATATTAGAGGCTTACTTTATGCCGATGCATGCTTTTATGCCGGTGCTGCTGTCAGATAGCCTACACCCAAAGCTCTGCAGAGACTTAAATCGTATTGTGAGATATGGGGAATCAAACAAAAACATTTAATTGAAGATGGCGGAAAAATGGCGGATAATGACTGAAAGACCACGTTTTCCACGATATTCTCAAATACGGCTTCAACAATTTTCTTCAAATTTATACCCTGGATAGCTATTTATAAGCTCCAAAGATTGACCTGAGTTTTATTCATGGGAAAATTGCAGGAGCTCCGTAATATTCTTGAGAAAAATGCATTTTGTTTAATTTCTATCACGTTTTTCTCAAAAATGACTTGAAATATATTTTTCGAATTCATACCCTGTATATTTATTTATCAACTCTATCAACTGGCATAAGTCTCCTTTCTGGGAAACTAACAAGGGTCCATCCCATCTTCGAGAAATGGACTTTGTAACCTCCTTCTCGTGTATGAGGTAGGTAGGTAGAGCAGCAGTTCAGTTGTGTAGAGAACACGTCATAGTTGAGATATTTCATCTGTAGAACAGCTGTTTTGACGACTTTTGAAAAAACATCGAATTTTAACATAATTTACACAGTGGAGAATGTACTCTGGGAACAATTATATAAAATAGTATGATCGATTGTATAGTTTTATACAATAAATTATGTAGCCGCCTATCGTCATTATGTTATTCCCCTAGATTATTCTCGTTTGAGAATGAGGCTTATAGTTCAATGAGCAAGGAAAGTTTTGTGAGTGTACCATACCAGATTTTCCTTTTGTATTATTCTTAAAATAGAAAATTTCAAAAAACCTTATTTAATTCGACATGAAATTTCCAAAAAGGAACATGCCTGTCAAATTTCATGAAAATCCATTGCTGCGTTTTGCCGTCAATGCGGAACATAAAAATAAACATAAATATGAACTTAAAGAGAAATGCAAAACCGTCGACTTGAATCTCAGTCCTCACTTTGCTCGGTCAATGAATGAATATGGATAAATTATCTTAATGTGATATTATTATGAATTTATATCTTTCTTCATAGTGATGATATGATTCATCAACTGATAATTTCAATCACTTTGAACTTTGCAGAAGGATCACTTTGTCTTGTTGAAGATGAAAATAGCGCAACGTTTGGAATTCCCAAGTGAGTTTAAGGGCCGGTTTCCGTGCTCGGGATTCAGCTAGTTCTAGAAGTTCAGCTAGTTCTAGAAATTAAGCTAGTTCTAAAGTTCTAGACTTTAACTGGCTTTAAACTCTGGAGTCAGCAAATTGGCTTTACGAGTCAGTGCGTTAACGTGGTCAAGGACTTAAATAGACTCTGGAGTTTAGAGATCACGTTGGACCATGGAGTTTATAATTTCGCTTTCTGAGTGAAGGGTTCATAAGTCCAGGACTTGAATTAGATTCTCGCCTCTTTCCGAGTCGAGGATTTATCAAAGAACGTTAAGTCCAGAACTTGACTGACCAGAACAGCGTGATTTTACCCATCGACTAGGGTAGGGTTTAAATTTAAGTTCTTAACTGAGCAAACACAATAATCCAGTTATTGTTTTAGAGTAGATGAAAAGTCACATAGATGTCATGGAATACCTAAATTATTTGGATTAGTCCATCTAAATTCATAATATTTATAGTTTGCAAGTTTATTTGGGAATGAAATCTTGTCAGAATTATGCGTAAAAACTCACCTTATTTTACGTCTGTGACATAACCTAAGAATGTTCAAGAAAAATAATACAAGGATTGCCTTGGACTTCATATTCCAATCTGAATGCTATTAATCAATGTTATATTCAACATATTGATAATAATAATATATCAATAATAAATTATTATTCCAGTTTTTTTTTCAAAACAAATACGTTTTAAACTGAATAGCCTAATGAAATTTCATCCCAAAATCACTGGTTAGGATCAATGATCAATAATAGCATAACCTGAAATGGAATGTTTATTTATTCATATTTCAAAAGGTTAGGTTTTTCTTTGAATTAGGCCTACAAAGAAATTGAAACGTATATTCACAAAATAATTTGAGTATGCTCATTTGAATTATCCCGCTGCAATCAGCTGTTTTCGTTTTGCTATAATGCCAACAATACAACAGCAAAATATTGTGAATTTCCCTCATGATAACTGCATTAAGATCCTAGACTCAAATAAGTAGGGAACCTAAGAGACCCCGGAGTTTAAAAGATAAAATCGTAACTCATAAAGTCGATTTAGACCCGAGTGCTTATTTTAGTCCAGAACTTATAGATCCCGAGCTCGGAAACCGGCCCTAAATGTGCATTTACATATTTCTATTGGAGTAATAATCATCAATATGGACCATTTCCATGGCATTATCAAGAGTAAGATACTTATACTCATTCACTGACTACTATGTTTCTTCCTCTGGGAAGAGCAACAAAGTGCAACGAATTAAAGATCCAGACAGAATACATAGAACATAGATTCTCGCTTTCACAATCACTTTCAACTTTTTGCCGTCATATTGTTTTTTCATTTTGTTATATATTTTTGTTCTTGCTGTCATGAATATTCTCTTCCAACACATGATAACGAAGAGACTGATACAATTCATGAGTCTGTACCTGAAAGGAAACATGATGAGATACACGCTTAATTGTCAGGTTTGACATATGGTGAAAAAAACGAGTTTTCCGCTGGAAACTGCACTTTTATCTCTTTTTCCGATATCGCTGCAGCCTCAGCCAAATGATCCAACAGTCTTCGACTTGATGTTATTTCAAAGCTTTGGCAATGTTCTACAACACTGTCACAATAATATTAGTGTATGTCGACTGTAAATACATTTAAGGGTTGAAAGTGGAATTTTGCCCCCAAAAAATGCATGTTTCAAGATTATGAAGTTATATTAATCATGAAAGGAGTATTCAAATTTGAGACGATTCTCACGAATATTATAGTTTGGGTAATTCTGAACACTATAGTGGTCGAATCAATCTGATATCTCTCACTATAGACATAAAAAAGGAGGTGTGCTTGCAATTTATATTGTAGTTCTTATTTTTCAATATATCATTTGGGTACATAAGAGAAGTCCAGAACCAATTTCTTCATGCAAAATTTCCTTGTGCTAGATACAGGGTGGCCCAAAAACCTCGTATTTTCGGCTAATTTTCCAGTTCTCAGCTATTTCTGCCGAATCTTGTAATCGGACAGAAAAATTTGCTTCCGCTTGTTTTTTAGATTACGAAATTCTGAATAAAATGAAATCATTCGGAACTCTCTATCTCCAATGAGTACTGAGTTATGATTTTTCAAAAATGAGTGAAATTTGTAGGAAAAATCAATTTTGATGAATTTTAGTTTTTAATCAACAATATCTTCCGATTGTTAACATTTAGATGTATGATTCATGATACTGAATTGTCCTCACATTGATATTTCGCACAATGACATAAGTTCATGAAAATATGTTCTATGAGAATCACCCGTTATATGCACTTCACTTCAGTATTTCCTAGTGTAGAGGCGCCTCATTTAAGGACACCTCAAGGATCAAAATTTCAAACACTTATAAATTTTGACACAATGCTCAGATTCCATAGTACTACACTTCATTCTCCTCGACTCGTCAAGGCGGTCCAAAATCATACACCATAAGTCAAATTCGGTCAGAAAATGAAAATTTTATTGTTGAGTGTACATAAGCCCATATTCCAATACACAAAAAATGGCCAATCTCTATATATTCAAAGCTGCATGTCTTTTGAAATACTTCTGATAAAATTTCCAAATCTGGTGAGGATGTGAAAATTGTTCCCCTCTACCCACTCCAATAGATGATTCAAATACAATTCGAAAGTTACAGAAGATTTAAAAAATGACGATTTCAGTTTTTACATTTTTCCCGAGATTTTACTGTTGATCAAGAGTTTCTAAAACGAGTCTAATACATAATAAAAACTCACAATTCATTCCAAATTGTAGATAAATCTATCCCCTACAAGCTAAGTTGCCTCAAATCCATCTTGGATCACTCTGGCATATCATAGAACTGCCAAAACCGTTATTAAGAGAAAAATATCTACAACTTCCGGATTTTTTTCAACAATCAAATCTCACTTTAGGAACATATTTTTTCATGAATCGTTTACAGCAGATGAGAGAGAAAATGCTATTGCACATTTCTAGATCAAGTAATGATTTTTATAATGAGGTGTTATAAATACACATAGCTTTTAATATAGAAATTGGCCATTTTTTGTGTATTGGAATATGAGCTTAAGTACACTCAAGAATATAATTCTCATTTTTTGACCGAATTTGACCTATACTGCATGATTTTAGACCGCCTTGACGAGGCGAAGAAGAATAAAGTGTAGTACGAAGAAATCTGAGCATTGTGTCAAAAGTTATAAATATTTGAAATTTTGATCCTTGAGGTGTCCTTTAGCGCGTCTAGCGTGTGATTCTCATAGAACGTGATCTCATGATCTTATGTCATTTTGCGAAATATCAATGTGACGACAATGTAGTTGGTGATGATGGTTGAAGCTTAAAATTAGGTGTTTTTTTTTACAATAAAAGGAGCATTGTTGTCAGGTGTACCTGGGAATCCATTTGAAATAGAGCGCTCTCCCTGATCTCAGATTGTAGAGCACAAGAATAGGCCCAGAGGGATTTTGAATTATACATCTCAATGTTAACAATCGGAAGATATTGTTGATCAAAAACTAAAATTCATCAAAATTGATTTTTCCTTCAAATTCCACTCATTTTTGAAGAATCATAAATCAGTACTCATTGGAGATAGAGAGTTCCGAATGATCTCATTTCATTCAGAATTTCATAATCTAAAAAACAGGCGGGAGCAAATTTTTCTGTCCGATCACGAGATTCGGCAGAAATAGCTGAGAACTGGAAAATGAGCCGAAAATACGAGGTTCTTGGGTCACCCTGTATTTAGCACAAGGAAGTTTTGCATGAAGAAATCGTTTCTGGACTTCTCTTATGTACCCAAATAATATATTATAAAATCAGAACTACTACAATATAAATTTCATGCACCAATGTATATAATGACTGGACTACTATAGCTGGAAAGCAATTATTGATATAGAAAATGCTATCAATTATGGCCGCCACCATGGATTTTTCAATGATTATGACTATTTTTGTTGTTTCCATCATTAATATTCTTATACTTAGCTTGGTCTAAGAGATTGAAATCACTTTCAAGTCTTCTCCATGGAGTAGGCTGGTCATGGAAAAATTTTATAGGTCTAGCTTGTTACCTCATGCCTATGGGAGAACGCACCAGGAATCTTGTTAGGTTTTCTTTGGAGAAGACATTAATTGACGTGGGTACAGCGCTTGAAGACATATCATTTAAAAGCTGAGGAACCGATCTAAATTCCATACATGCAACATTTCCTCGTATCTCTTGCACGAAAGACCTATGTTAAAAAGAAATTTGAGAGAATGGGGAAAAACAATAATTTTTGTAGGGTTCTGGGAGGCTATAACAGAATTAATAGAATATGTGTTTCAGAGGAAAATTTCAGGAGATGAAGATTGTAAAGAAAGGTTTTGAAAATATTTTGGTGCAATCATGAACAGTTATCAGAATTCAAGCGATTAAAGATAACACTGAATACTTGGATCCTGTTCCTCCTAACGAAGAAATTGAGACATTTTTCACGTTTGTTACCCAAAAATGACCATGGAGTGGCATTCTTAGTTCATTTGCACCCGGACTGTTCAATATTTATTCTCTCCTGCAATTTTGAGTGAACATTAAATTCAAATGTACTTCTGATGTGGATTAAACACTTATTAGTGAAGTCCACGTTATAATGGCAGTGGATAGAGATAGGAGAACAGTGTTGCCGTTTGTCTGCCTTGATTAATTATATTCCTACATTGTCAAAAACGGATTTGGCAACGTTGCCGAGCTGGAAAAGGATTGCACTATCTGCTTTGTGGAATGGTAGACAAGGATAGCAGCACCAATGTTAAACAAATACCGCCATTATATTGTGGACCCCACTATAGCAGTGACGATCGTTTCAGCCTTGTGTGGGCCATTATCAGACTGAAGTGACGTTTCTATGAAGGTTATGTCTGTATTGTAAACGGAGGGGGGTTGTTTCTTCTTTTCTATAATATTGGCTGAAGTTGACTGCTATCAAATCATCTACCGGTATTTGAATCCTTGATTGGTTGGGAGCTTTTAGTGGATTCGTTCATTCACATGCACAGATTATCATCATTAACTAATTGTCACCTATTTCAGCAACTAGCAACTATGAGTCAGGAACTTCAATGAAAAATACTAATAAAATTCAACTTCAGGTTTATTGAACTCATTAAAGAATCAATAGAAATCATGTCAAATTTTCAACAGAGTTACTCAGTAACTGATTCAGAAAAAGAAGGTATATTCAATCAATTCAATCTATACATTTTGGAAACCTGCTAACTTGCTGCAACTAAATTCGGGCCTCGGTCATTCTATTGTCACAAAGTAAAATGTCATATGTTGCAGTCGGTCGAGGACATAAACCCCGAGGTGATAGCCGACCCCAGAGTTTCCTGGATCTATAGATTGAAAAAGGATGAGGCATTCAATCTTCTACATGATTGGGGCATAGTGTCATCTGGAACACTTGCTGAGTTGAGAAAGTTGTTAGTAGAACAACATAAGAAGATGGCAGTACGTTATCCCAGCCCAAGACCCGGCATAATGAGC
The DNA here is from genome assembly GCF_014356525.2 of Nilaparvata lugens. Lineage (NCBI taxonomy): Eukaryota > Metazoa > Arthropoda > Insecta > Hemiptera > Delphacidae > Nilaparvata > Nilaparvata lugens. The sequence goes on from NC_052512.1 coordinate 21,376,824, forward strand.
GGAAGCAGTGGGGAAACTAAACACTTGGTGACAGGTACCCACACTGAGGTTAGAACCAATATTCACACAAACCCCCTCATGGACCCAGGGGCGGTATGTGACAAGGTAAGAAGCTGGAGACTGTCATTCGACGGCCAATCAGATGCTCCTAGCTTCTTGGAAAGGCTAGACGAGCTACAACAAGCCTATGGGCTCACTGGCAACCAGCTACTAGTCGCGCTGCCTGAATTACTGGTTGGTAAAGCTACTCTATGGATGCGTAATCGTCGTGACCAGTGGAAATCATGGGACAATTTTGTGACAGATTTCAGATCACGCTACTACCCACTTACCTATGAGGAGGACCTCGAGAATCTAATTCAGGCAAGGAAGCAAAGGGAAGGTGAATTGTTTGACGAATTTCTCGAAGATGTACTGACACTCATGAGGCGTCGAGGAGGTTTCACAGACGAAAATAAATTACAGAGAGTGTATAAGAATCTCCTCCCACGATACAAATTGTATATTCGGCAATCAGATGTTCATAGTATCAACGAATTGGAAAAATTCGCGAGGGAGTATGAACAAATAAAAGCAGAGGAGAAACAGAATAGACAGAATTCGAGAGTTCACATGATTGAGGACACGAAAAAGATTACAAGGCTCAAGGTTGAGACAGTTATAACCCCTACTAGTAACAGACCATCTCTTAGTGAGTCTGAACCCATGTTTGGGCAATACAAGAGACCAGGGCACTGGAGATCACACTGTCCCGATATCCCACCATGTAAAAGGAGCGGAAAGAGAGCACTGAAATGTGTCTGTGATGTGCAGAAGGAGAATAAAACTCCGAACAAGACAGCAGTGATGCGAACAGCACACAGGATTCCTGTGATTGAAGAGTCATCAAGGGACAACAGACTATTCATTACTGTGACAATCGGTGGTAAAAAGTGTCGGGCATTGCTAGATAGTGGCGCTGAAGCTAATTATATGAGTAATGACGTTTATGAAGTTCTCAAAAAAATAGGGATGATAAGGAAGGTACCAACTCATCACCACGCGATATTAGCTGATGGACGATCTACCCCATTAAATGGGAAGCTGACAACTAATGTAACTATAGGACAAATCACAGTTCCACTAGTGGCCTCTATAATGGAAGGACTTGGACAAGAGTTGCTATTAGGAATGGAATTTATGCGTGAAAACAGAGTGAATATTCACACATTCACGAGAGAGGTAGAGTGGGATCCTCCCCAACTGAATCCTACAAGTCCGCTAATAATGTCGCGATCTCTCTTATTGGGGACTAAGACAACAGCAGTCCCAACAATATCAGCTGTACAATCCGAATCTCAGGACAACAAGGATCGCGACAGAAGGATGTTCAAGCAGGATGGTTTGAACAGAGTCGAACCCAATGCCTTGATTGATAGCAAAGCAGAGTTGTCATATGTTCCAAGGCAAGCATCCGGGGGCAACATAGTGATGGATCACAGGAATGAGATGACTGACTCAGAACGCCAGGCCACGATTCATGCCCCAGCCACCAACACAAGTGCTGAATCCGAGAGGGATGTGGAAGAGTCAATACCACCCCCGACTGTCATGGATGTGAAAGAGACAACACCACCCCCCACTGCCATGGATGTGGAGGAGTCCATGCCACCCTCAACGGATATGGACGTAGAAGAGCCAACACAGTCTTCGACCATCAAGGAAGTAGTCCCACCGTCCCAGGCTCCCAGACCAGGCCCCTCTCGAAATAAGGATCCGGTGATGTGTCACCGCAACACAACACCAGGAAAACGCAAACGGGCTGGCAAGCCACGTATAAAAATCCAATTACCGGATGGACGGCGTAAATATGTGCCCATAGACCAGGCATAGATGATGCCTATAGGCAGTGGCATACACCTCTTAAGGTGATGCCTAGATGGCTCACGCCTTTTAAGGTGGTGCCATAGAGGGCTCCGAACACCCCCCCCCCCAAGTAGGAGTGGGGTGTCACAAAGTAAAATTGTGACGAGAAAATAATAAATAATATTATTGAAAGACGCTCGGCTATCAGCAATGCTAGCCGACCGCGGAGATAAGGGAGGTACCGATGGCGCACCATCTTCCGCGCATCAAGACGATTTCCACCGCCTCTGGCGGCGGCTCAACTCCATCCCCTCCACTTTGGGGGAGTATTTAAAGGCCGGACGAGCCCCAGACCACAGCATTCCGCTCACAAACCTTCCTGCTCCTGGTACAGCGGCCCGTTGGCTGCCGTACGTCCCCGACCTCCTGCCCTGGTACAGCGGCCCCTTGGCTGCCGTACCTGTCCTCCCATTTCCCCAGGGCACAGCGGACCGTTGTCTGCCGTCCCTGACCTCCCATCTCCCTAGGGCACAGCGGACCGTTGTCTGCCGTCCCTGTCCTCCCATTTCCCCAGGGCACAGCGGACCGTTGTCTGCCGTCCCTGACCTCCCATCTCCCTAGGGCACAGCGGACCGTTGTCTGCCGTCCCTGTCCTCCCATTTCCCCAGGGCACAGCGGACCGTTGTCTGCCGTCCCTGTCCTCCCATTTCCCCAGGGCACAGCGGACCGTTGTCTGCCGTCCCTGACCTCCCATCTCCCTAGGGCACAGCGGACCGTTGTCTGCCGTCCCTGTCCTCCCATTTCCCCAGGGCACAGCGGACCGTTGTCTGCCGTCCCTGTCCTCCCATCTACCTAGGGCACAGCGGACCGTTGTCTGCCGTCCCTGTCCTCCCATTTCCCCAGGGCACAGCGGACCATTGTCTGCCGTCCCTGACCTCCCATTCCCCCAGGGCACAGCGGACCGTTGTCTGCCGTCCCTGTCCTTCCTTCTCCCCGGGGCACAGCGGACCGTTGTCTGCCGTCCCTATTCTTCCTTCTCCCCAGGGCACAGCGGACCGTTGTCTGCCGTCCCTATTCTTCCTTCTCCCCGGGGCACAGCGGACCGTTGTCTGCCGTCCCTATTCTTCCTTTTCCCCAGGGCACAGCGGACCGTTGTCTGCCGTCCCTATTCTTCCTTCTCCCCAGGGCACAGCGGACCGTTGTCTGCCGTCCCTATTCTTCCTTCTCCCCAGGGCACAGCGGACCGTTGTCTGCCGTCCCTATTCTTCCTTCTCCCCGGGGCACAGCGGACCGTTGTCTGCCGTCCCTATTCTTTCCATTTCCTCAGGGCACAGCGGACCGTTGTCTGCCGTCCCTATCCTTTCTGTCCTTCCTTTTCCTACTCCACTGGAGCGGAACCGAGGCCGTAAGGCCGGTACAAGATTACATCAAAGTGGTGTCATCAGAGAAGAGAGCGACCTTCACGCCGTCAGAAGCACCAGGAGGTGCTGTTCACGCCAGCTGAGGCACAAAGAAGAAGGAAGAGGAACTTCGACTTGCCTCCTTTCCCCGCCCACATTACGACTGAGCGAAGTCATCCAGGAGCAACACCTGGGTATCAATCACCCTCCTCTGAAGCTACTCAGGGTGTACGTGATACTATGAATAAATTCCGAGCTGAATAAAAACAATAGTTTGGCACTCACCATTTCAACAATATTCAAACTTTACTTTTGAGAACACTTAATCCAAAACTCAATAAACTCAGATGTAATGAAACTCATCACACTCTACTTAAATTCACGCACACAACTAACCTTTTAATTTTATATCCACTGATTCTATCAAAATTTTAGATTACTATACAAACTACAAAAAAGCACTGATATTGAAATCTTTTGAATTTGTCCCTCTGGATGGGTAACAGACCCATTCAGAGGACCGAGGCTCGCGCACCATTACATGATTTTTCGTTCGCGTCTCAATACCAACCGAGGCCTCTTCACTGAAAATTATTCCCCCTCCACAAGCGTTGAGCATAACTTCCAGTGGAAAAGCCGAAGCTGCAAAAAGGTCGATGGTCGTACAATTCCCAAATACAGTAGCTTTTTCGGCAAGAAATTGAAACTGCATTTGAAAAATGCACGAAAATTGCTTTAATTTTGACAACTAAGCAATAAGTTAGCAAATCCAAACAAGACAGTCAATTCTCACACTAAAAACGCTGGGTTCAACATACAGTTAGAATCAATGTTCATTCTAGTTCAAAAACCTGAAAAAAATATAAGATACACAAAAACAACGACAATAATACCCACCCAATATTCACACTATTACATTATGATGAGGAGCGAGGATTCTTCTACCTATTGATGTGGAAGATAGGATGTGGCTGAACAACATCCGGAATGATGATCAAATTAATTTCTCATCACTCACACATCACGTCAAAGACGAGTTCTTCAAAATTTAGTAATACCGCCCAACTGACACATCTTCCAGTCCATCACCCTATAGATAGCTATATACTATTATAATACCATTCATCTATCTATAAGGGTTGTGTGGCAGAGAGGACCTAAAGTCCTAACTCCGCCCTTATTGAAGTTATGTCACTTTATAAGGTGACATTACCTATTCAATCACTAGCAGGTAACCAGTGCTTCGCATGCCAACCTGACAAAATTGGATTGGTTATTAATTAGTTCCCAATTTCAACCATCTCTTTCGAAGAGGTAGTCTCTCTGGCTAGATTATAGTTCTTTATTAGCATAATAGTATGTACATTTCAACTATAATATTATACTTATGTTCCATGAATGAAATTTGAACATTAATACTGAAAAATCTAGAAGGGAAATTGAAATTCAGGCTTCGTGGTGCACAAGATTGATATTTTTAGAATCAATGTGCAAAATTTGGAGATCTAAATCATTCCCGTTTTTCCGGTATGCAATCCACAAGTTGACATGATTTGATATGAACAAACACAACCCTACTCTCTCTCTCTCTTATTAAGTAGAAGAAGATATTCAATATTCCACCATCATACAAGAGAGAGTCTGATAATGGCCCACACTAGGCTCTAACGATCGTTAATGCCATAGATACTAAATTTCACGTCAAAAGTGCTTCTGTATTCTCTGTTCTTCTACTCACGTATTATATATTATATACTAGCAGGAAACCCGTGCTCCGCAAGGTTCTATTTCAAAACTTGACAAACTGAGAACTTGATGTAATGAAATCTTGAAGAATTGAAAATAGGCCTATAACCATCCTCGGTTAATTAAGAATCAACTTGTTATTACTTGATCAACTTGGGCTAAGAATTTAACTTGAGAACTAACTTATTATTAATTTGTTAATAGCCTCACAAGATACAATTTTTGGCTTCCGTGTACGTGACTACAGTAATGAATGCTTATCAACTGATCATTTTATTCACTTCAATCATTATCTTATCTCCTTCACTCTCTATTCCATTTCATTATTGTACTTCCTCACTCATATCTGATTCATTTCTTTTTTTATCCAATACTTTCCCTTAACAATTTATTGATTATTATGTTATTGATATTTCTCTCCTACATTTCATGAAAATATATCTCATTACTAGCTGGCCCGGCGAACTTCCTACCGCCAAATAGTTAATGTATCTCAAGACAAACTTCAACTGGATGCAACTTCACCTGAGGAGGCGCGATGCGGCATTTTGCATGCAGGTGCTTCTTGCTCACTGGTTTGAATGGAAGCACTCACACACACTGAATCGAGCATGGCGTGGAACCATTTGATGAGGCAATCTCCATGAGATCAACACTTCATTTTGTTTTCAGTCGGGGCGTTTAGAATAAAATACATGGGTGGTTCTGGAGCAGCACACGCTCTTGTCTACTACAGTAACTGTTGGTAACAGTATGGCCATTGACTGTCATGTAGTACAAATCCGCCATTAAGATTCCAAACAAACTTTATAGTCCTATCATTTCATTTACCGATTGGGAACATATTTTGAACTTCCGATGAGTTTGGTATAGCATTTTCGAAGGTAAATTGATTATACTCCAATATAGACCAATAAAGTTCATTCAAATAAAACTAATAACTCTTAAAACATCTATCTTTCTTCCCTCGGACTCCTCGCGGACCATTTCCAGAGCTTTTGAGGACCACTCTTTGGAAACCACTGTTCTGGATAAATATGCAAAAAGATTGATTTCAATTCTGTTGTATTTCCTTATCCAATTTATTGGTTTTACCTTCTTAATAATCTAATTTAAAAATATTTTTGTGGTTCGATTGGATAAAACATTCTATGAAATATTTAACCGTGATTAAGTGCTGATTGAAGACGTCTCTACTTCTATGATTGATTCTCTGCAGTCCTGAGAAGCCTACCCATAATAACATGTTCAATCTTCAATAGCTGTTGATTATTAGTTTCGATTTATTACAATATCATGACATATTTCAAAAGTTTATCAGATTATTTGGAAGGGATTCAGCTTTCAGGTTACCTACGATACCTAGGTACCTTCCATTTCTACTCCCTATTATCTACCCTAGATTTTTTGGGGGGATTCAGCTTTCAGGTTACCTACGATACCTAGGTACCTTTCATTTTTACTTCCTATTATCTACCATTTACTATTTCAAGTACTAAAATTATATTGCGAATATATTTAAAAAAAACTTGAAAGAGATTATTACGGAGTAATCACGGAAATATGCTTTGATAAGTAAAGGCGAACGATTTCACTTATATTCCACTATAAGCTGAATTATAAATACAAATATATGGAATCTTCATGGCGACGGTGGGAAAAAAACTAAAAAATATTTAAATTGTGGAGTGTTTCATTGAATAAGCCAGTGCAGTTGCTATTATCCCTAGTTTGCAAATAAATTTGCCAAAAGTTAAGGCCGTCCGGCTCGCAAATATACTGGGTTTCTGACCACAGCTCTAGCTCAGTGATAGATGCATGAATACTCTCAATATAATGAAACTCCATGGGTTTCAGCAACTGATAATTAACAATTCTCACCGCTGCTCACTTGAAGATATTGAAGATTACCAATAAGGAAATCAAAAAGATAGTCAGTTACTGATCATCAGTAACCATATATTGAATCAAGAGTAATGAGAATCAACTATTATTCTTCTAACTGAGTTTCAAAACGCTCATCATGAATACAGGTATACACTAATTTATCCTTTCAAAATTCCTTGTGACTTACTACGCCAGTTCTAGAAGTTCTCTGGATCCTTATATGATATATTGTAGACTTATTATTATAAATATCAGTAAAGATTCGCTGGCTGAATCGAAGGATGATAGGTAATAGTTGCTCTTCAATCTTAATAAATTCACTAACTATATATGCTGCAGAATAAAAGTGCTTGGTACTAAGACAGCTCAAACTGTACATCACGAGATGGATCAGGAAAATGATAAAAACTTATGTATGCTGACAAAAAAACATGAATATATTCCCATAAAATAATATAAATATAAAATCTCTTGGAAATACAATTCCATATAAATAAATTCATCAATATCTCAATAATTATCACAGGAATTGTTAGCATTCACAATATTGTGAGATATAAAGTATTTATATATTTATTAATACTGATATGTGAAACTTCAGGTCGAATCAGAATTTAACAAATTGGAACCTGTTCAGTCCATAGGTTCAATAAAATCAATATACTTCAATCAATAATTAATAATCAATAGAATAATCATTTAGAATCTCAGGGTATGTGGATTCGTACCATGCACGGAAATAAGCTTCCTAAAATATCAAATATATTCATATTAAGAGTTCTTATCAAATATATTATAGTGTTTGACACCTTGCGAATTTCTTAATCTTGAATAAAAATTTATATAGTGCTTTGAATAATTCCCCAATTCAAGATAAAGGCCTTTGGTCTAATGAGCTCATTAAGAAGATAGAAGATAACACTCACTCAAACGACGTTCTGAAGTTCTTGTAGAAAAATTAATTATCTCCAATTAGTCGAATCCTTTTGACTCCGCTGGGCTCGTGTATGGTCCAGATTGCGTGTAAATCTCTTTCAGTATTAAGTATATATATGCGAGAATAATGTATAATTAAGAACTCTTAAACAAACACTGAGTTCACAAATAATCAAACACTAATCAAAATACTTGACATTTGAAAAAGGGACTGGCATGATGCTTTTGAAATTAATTGAAAAGGGACCCTATATCCATGTGCTGCCGTATAGGTCGAGATCACAAGCCAGAGAGAGAATTTCTTGTAAAAATTTTCATCTCTTTCTCTAAAATTTGTAAGCCCTCGTCTGATTGGTTTTTAGTCTTTGTAAGACATGATGTTATTGGCTATTTAAGATTCAAGGTTTCCTTAGCTTTTGTTATACAAAAAAAAAGGATAATATTTAAATGAATTATATAACAGCCTGTAAGCATTTCACTCGAATAAATGTTAATATATGATAATATAATATTGAATATATTTATTTTTTTATGTGAGCATTGTACACTCTTGTTTATTTATATTTTTTTAGATTTCAATAAATATTCCAAATAACATAATAATCATGGCTTTTCCATTACATAAACCTCTCTTTACATATAATATTTAAAAATTATCCAAGTAAAATATAATGTAATTCATAATAGTCGAGTGATCAGTCAGCTGATTTGCTCGCACAATAAATCAATAAATTGTAGACTGATCTAAGATCATATGACGTACTAAATCAGAACAAAGGATTCTTACCTCAAATCGTACAAGTATTTTTCCTTTTTATTATAATCTGCCAATAAATAAACTAAGTCGCTTTATAATTTTATTTCTGCCAACAAATTCTCAATAATGCATAATTATATTTTCCATGGTTCTCTTATCGCTTTATAGATAGTACGACTGCTTCTTATCAGAAAGAAGATTCAATTTTATTAGAGTGTTACCTAGACTAGGCTAACTGCTCTTCCAATTTCACAATTCTATAAGATAGTTTGTTTCTTTTGAATTATTTTATGATGTCAAAACGGGTCGTCATAAACTGTGATTTATATATTAATTTTATGAAATGTTATATACAATTGGGCCAAAAATATTTTGAAATTATATGATAAGATGGTAGAACAAATAAATTGGATGATGGAATACAATAAAAATGAAATCTATCTTCCTGCATATTTATCTAGATCAGTGTTTCCCAAAAAGTGGTCCGCGAAAGCTCTGGAAGTGGTCAGCGAGGAGCCCGAGTGGAATAAAAATTATGTTTTTAGAGTTATTAATGTTATTTGAATAAACTTTATTGGTCTTTATTGGAGTAAAATCAATTTATCTTCGAATATGTTACACCAAAGTCATTGGAAGTTCAAAATATGTTTCCAATAGTTAAAAGATGTGATAAGTTCAAACTTTCCAATGCAATAAGATAGGACTTTAAAGTTTGTTTGGAATCTTAATGGCGAATTTGTACCACGTGATCGAGCTAGCCAATCAAATGCGTGACTGTGGATAATATAGTTACTGTATTGTCTAACCGACGGCTGTTGGATGACGCAATGATTATAACAGCTGATTTTTATTTCTGTGTGTGGCCAGCTCACAAATTTTCTCCCATAAGGATTACGTGTAAACTTTGAAGGACCGTAGCAGGAAGTCCTGAAGTCGGATTATAAATTTGATAAGCCATAAACCTGGTCCTGAACATAACGAACAGAACTGAAAAAAATCATAGAATTGGGTACACATATAAAAAAGTTATTGAACGTCAAAATTTGTGGCTCGATTCCCATTTATATAGATTATAAAAGTACTATTGATACCTTGGACTCTCGAATCTGGTTTGTTGGAATAGATGTTTCTCTATTCCAATATGAGAAGCCTGAATGTATTGGGGTGCATGGGGTACATGGTGCTACAAATTTAAAAATTGATTTACAAATTGACGGGGAACGTCACTGTCTCTTTGCAATATATCGTCGCCCCTCATCAGTCCCTGATCTTGATCAATTCATATATGATTCAGAAAGGTATTGGAATTCTAGGACAAGCGACAGAACACACTGGATAGTAGGCGACATTAACTGTAGCATATTGCCTGACACTCCGGACCCACTATCGCACGAATAGGGATGTCAATCCCGGGATCCCGGGATCCCGGTCCATTTTTGATACCTAAAAATCCCGGGATTTTTCAGTGTCAATCCCGGGATTTTCGGGATTGTAAACCTGAAATTGTGAATCATATGTTTCCAAAAACAATTCAATATTGAATTCATTTACGGTGATGAATATGAGTTTTTATAACTAATTTATTGTTCTAAGTGTTTGACTAATAAATTTATTCTACAGGCACAGCCTACAGTTGCATAAATACATAATATTGATTGTATACTGTACTCTTTACTGGCTTAATAGAATTCGCATTATCAGTTCGCATAATTGGCAGAATGGTTGTTGATCAGTTGTTATGTCTCTACACTTGATTCTGTTTACACAGCACACCAATTACCAGTCTAGACAGCACAATATTTGCAATAGTGCTGATGGCATTTCCTTGAAATGCATTCCAAACTTTGTAAAGACTTCAGAAATCAGAAATAAAAAAGCACTAACGATACACTCTCTGTCTAATTATTCCTCTCCTCTTCTCTTTCTCTATCATGAGTAGAATATCTAGTTGAAGTAAATATTATAGTTGGCTCTACGAAATTTCATTTAGTAGTGAAGTGGTTTAGCTTTCGCGTTGTTTGGTCGGTATGGCGTTACGGTCTTACAAAAAGTATTCTAATTTATTATTAATTCAAGTGATATTAATTCACTTTACATAATTTGACGTAATTAAAGTGTGTGCTCTATCCCGTCCTAATGTAGGATAGAAATGTTTTTGTTCTACTTAAAAAAGAATCTGATGAGTTATCTTGCTTTCCTCAGTTCTCACTATCATCTAGGATAGAGCAAATTTAAGGTAGGATATGAAAAAACAGTTACTCCTAATATTGAAAACATTTATAGAAATAGAATGTTCAATACATTTTAATATTATTAACAAGTATTCTTTATTCATTTTAATAATAGCCTCTTTAATGGGCCCTTTTCCATCTCCACACACTGTTACTAAACATGTAATTGAGGAGGAACAATTGGTTGAAAATGCATTAAACTGATTTTTTCCAATCCCGGGATCAGTCCCGGGATCCCGGGATTGATATTGGATAATCCCGAAATACCGGGATGGAAATCAGTCCCGGGATTGACATCCCTACACACGAATATCTCGATGTGTTGTGCGGCGCCAGATTTGTAAGCTGCATAAACATCCCGACTAGAGTCACCAGCTTCTCTAGCTGTATTGATCACATTTTTACGGATTACAATGACACCACAGAGGTTTGTTCAGGCGTTATTAAATCAGAACTAACCGATCAATACTTTGTGGTTGCCGGTATACATCCAGCAGTGCATAATGATGATTCTAAAGTACTAAACCAGAAGATTTATTATATAGATGAACCTAGAGTTAGCTCCCTAATTGTAGACTATGATTGGAATTGTATTTCACAGTTTAATGATGTTGAATCAGCTTCAAAACATTTCATTGATACATTTATGCAATTTAAAATTTCTTCTATGAAGGGAGAAACAATATCATCTAAAAATAGAAAACTGGAACCTTGGATAACTACTGGACTTGTGAGATCAATTAGATACAGGGATAGTTCAAGTGAACAGCTGAAAAAACACCCTCTAGACCATCATTTAAGAGCTATTTTTAGAGCATACAGAAATACTTCATCCCAAGCAATGAAAGAAGCAAAAATAAGTTATCATCGAGATAAAATACTTGAAGTAAGAGATGATCCTAAGAAACTCTGGCAGAATATATCTGATATGACAGGGACTAAGAAAAATGGATAAAACTTTCCTATCACACATTTTCTGCAAAATAAATATTTGATTGATAATAATAGTATTGTTAGAGTCGCCAACGCGAATTCAATGAGTAGGCCTACTATGTTAATGTACGGACGAATCTAGCTGCTGTTTTTCCGGCAAAATCGGAAATTCTTATTGATGATGCGGATTACCAAATGAACTCGTCCACCCATGGGGGGGTCTACCAGGATGTGCTCAAACTCGGTGAGGTCATTCCAAATTATAAAAATGGTACAAAAAGCCTTAAAATCAGCTACAGGCCTATCACACTGTCTTGAGTCCTTGCCAAATTATTAGAAAAAATTATCAGACATCAATTACAGTAGTTACATATTCACAGTCGAACAACACACTCTATGATAATCGATCCGGATTCAGAAGAGACAAAAATTAAAACAATAATCTTTTCAATTTAACAAAGGAAGTACATAATCTAGTGGGAAATAACAAAAAAATACTCTTATTGTTTACTGATTTGAGAACGGCTTAATATCTCATAAACAAAGGTAATTTGATGGTGAGTGTGATTGGGGATCCTACTCGAATTGGAAATGCTACTTTACTATGACTATAGAATTCTGGAACACCATCTTGGATCCGCCATTTTGAATGCAACATAATTTTTTCAAATAGGAAGGTGGTCATGCGATACATGATTCTAATACATATTTATGATTATGATTATAGTGTTTCATACAATGAATTAATGGATGAAAAAATGAATGAATTTCAATTCGATTCGGAATTTCAAGAAAAGATTTTTTTTTAAATTATCTCTTATTATATAGATAGATAATCTAATATTATATAGTATAATATTGTATTATATATTTGATTGGGATCGGAGTGATGTTGTAATTTCCTATCCTGAATAACAGCTTCCAGGCAAACATCAGAGATGAGCGAAAAGGAAAACCAATAGACAATTCAATTGAACTCTCAAAGAGTGGCGAGACTCTGAAGATTGGCTATTCGATGGACAATTATGACGAATTTTTTATCAAAATAAGGTGAGTCTTATGAATAACATATCATACGAGGGTCATTCAATAAGAAACGAGACAAATTATCAATTTTCAAATACCGCCATATTGATCTTTACTAATTGAATGACCTTCGTAGTACATGTCGAGATGTTCTTATTTGCAGGCGAGGATCCAGTACTCTGACAAGATTGGAAGGGGGGTGGCTTGTTGAGGGCAATTGGTGTGGTCATACAAGAACTGTCCACTACAGTGAGGTCCACGTTATAATGGCGGTGGAGAAAGATAGAAGAACAACGTTGCCGATCCTCTGCCTTGTCAATGCCTTCTATAGACAGTAGTTGATACAGGTTTATTGATGTAATATAAACTGTTCATTCTCGTTAAAAATGATCAAATATATTTTATTAAGCAAGAAATGATATTTTTCAATAATTTTCATAATTCAAATGAAATATTTTGTCAATAGTAACCAATCTTACATTGCTAAGAGACGATCTGGCAACAGAGCAAAAAAATAGATAGCGCTATCAGCTTTGTTGAATGATATACACGGATAGCAATATCATTGCTAATAAAACATTGCCATTATAACGTGGACCTCACTATATCATATAGCTTATTAGTTTCACAAAAGTAATCACAGAAGTAATCACAACTTGAGAATTCAGATGAGCGGAGCGAGTTTGCCGCTACATACTGTTCTGGATGATACAGTCGGGGTTCCTGGGGGTGGAGCCTTTCAGCTAGTATCCTATTATATTAAGCGAGCAATTTCTGTATATTTTTATTTTATTCGGTTATTTATTTATTTTTTTAGGTATTTATTGATGTCTCCAACGGATCTCGAAAACGGCTCCAACGATTTTCACGAAATTTGGAACATGGTGTAGGTTTATGATATAAAAATTTGATTGCACAAGGTCTCATCCCTGGGAGAACTCGCTGAAAGGAATGGAAAGCATATTAATAATTAATCATCCTTGGAGCAACAGATGATAATTTCGTCGTCTGTCGATAACGAAAGATGCAAGTGCCTGTTTGGGAGTGAGACAGAATTATGTTCAGTTGTTGAACTATTGCAATCAATCAGCAGATCTCACGAGAAGTATTATCTGGCAATTATTGATAAACCGACTCGATCAACATTATCTGATTTGTTGACATGACTACAGTAACTATATTATCACCCACAGCATTGGCGTAGATAGCTGTTTGACATTGGGAGGTCTTCTGGTCGAAGATTTTTTGAAAAATAGCTCATTGAAATTATGGTTTTGAAGCATATTTCACTGCAAATCCTCTTATTTGGCAGTGGTAAATTAGTGGGTAAATAAATAAAATCCAAGTTAATGGTTTCAAGTTTTACTAAATACAAATTGTTTACGAAAAAACAGCATTAGTTGTAGTGTTTGTTTTGGTTACCTACCAAAGCAGGATAGCTAAATAACCAAAAAACAGTTCTCCACTCTCAAACAATATAAAGCTATTATTTTCACTTAACAGCTACAACTGTGTTACAAAGATTAACATATATTCTCATGAGTAATTACATTTTTCAAAAGAAATTCTTAAAATTTTTATGATTGTAACTCTTGTAACTGACCTTGTTTGAAGAGAGTTTCAGATGCAAAATGCTTAGGTAACATAATGGACAAGCTCCTTAAATGAGATGATCACTCAATTCTTTCCGGGGACATAGCCTATACTATAAAATATGGCGGGGGGGCGCCCAGGATCAACGCCCATGACCCACAGTATGACCATTGACTGTCACACATTTGATTGGCTAGGTCGATCACGTGATGCATGTCCGCCATTAAGATTCCTAACAAACTTTATAGCCCTATCTTATTGCATTCGAAATTTGGAACTTATCACTTCTTTTACCGATTGGAAACATATTTTGAACATCCGATGAGTTTGGTATAACATTTGGGTAATATAGTTACTGTAGACATGACCAACGATATGATTTTATTCAAGATCCATTATTTTTTTATGTGAAATATCTAATTCGAACTTTTCTGTTTTCAAATGTTTGGACTGGAAATTGAAATTCAAAAATGTATGGAACATAACCATACTTTTTTGGCTACCGTATTTATAGTGTATACATCAAAATTCGGGGAAAATACAGTTTTAGGCTGTGCCTGTTGGTCCTTCCCCATTGGAAGAATTGTGTTCTGTGTATCAATGAAAAAAATATATATAAACTGTTTCAATAGATTTTTCATGAAACGAATGTTCGGGTTACTGCAGAATACGCCCAACTATACTCTATATTTAGAAAGCGGGAGGGATATTATGTGGCTACATACCCTAAAAATGCATTTCAAATACATATTATAAGCACTTGCATTACCTGACCATAGATTCCCTAAAATATTAACAAGCTTTGTGGTACAGAGTAATAGTGGCTGGTGTAGTGAATGGAAACAATTATTTAATCAATTTAATGTGGGATGGGTGGACCCTATAACTCAGCCAGATCGGTGGGGGATGACGTGCGACAATATAATTGATAAAATTCGCCGTAATGTACTGGGAACTTGGTGGGAGAAAGCTTCAAATTCTCAGTTTCATCAAATATATTATACGTTAAGAACCAATAACGCAGTTATGAAAGATTATTTAAACGACTCAAATAAAAGAAGGATGATTAGCATAATTTTCAGAGCGAGAGGATCATTATTACCCTTGAATTTTAGAGTAGATAGGGGGGAAAACAGCTATATTTGTTCACTATGTAATAGTCAAGAAATTAAAGACATTTATCATTTTATAGGAAAATGTAAGGTGCTATCAAAGTACTGAGTAAAATGGTTTGGAAGCTCGGTGATAACGGATGAAATGGTCCAAGAGTATTTAAATGGTAAAAACTGGAGAGGTCTAGGCTAGCGGGATATGTGAATGTAAAATTGAGATATAGAAAGCTCCTTGTGGATGAATTTAATTTCTAAAAATAGCTGTACTCTAATAATACTTGTGGATTATAGAAAATAAATATGTCATTGTAAATATTGTTCCCAAACCGAAAACTGTACATACAGCTCTGGACATGTATGATTGAGTTCATCGGTTTAATTGAAGATGATTATTTATTGTTCAAATGAGTTCAAATTATCATTGTATCACTTCATTTCATAAAGAATTATTTGTATGTTCAATTAATAAGTAAGAATAATTTACTTTGTATCAATGTGTAGTTCATCTCTAGGCCTATAATAATGATTCAGGTTTCTCAAATGAACTGAGAATGATACGATTCCAAGCATAGACGGACTACTGTGCTATGAGTGACTGATATTTAGTGCTAACTTCCCAGTTGCCTTATAAAGTTTATTGAGTGCTATCGCATGACATTGTGCAGCCCGTTCACTCTGTAACCTACTGTGAGAACATTGACAAAAACTAGAAGATAAGGATGAGATATAGATTAAATAACTATCAACTCCGGCTGACGGCTTCGGCTATGCCTAAGAATTTTCGGATTATTATGAACTATGGTATTGATTGGTGACGAATGATATTGTATTTAATTTGATATTATTTGGTATTGTTTTTTGAAGGGGAAAATAAATTCTTCATCTATCTATCTATCTATCTATCTATCTATCTATCTATCAATCTATTTATCTCTCTATATATATAAACTATGCTTCTATGCTTTTGTTCTCCAGAGCAATTATCGGTTCCCCAATATTGATAAATTAGAAGGATAGCCTTGAATACGTTTTTTCCTTGAAAAGGAAAAATTGAATTCTGTTTTTTTTTATTGCTCTAGATGTACACTTACCTCAGAAGGGAGTCAATACTCACCCCTCTTCACCACAAATTTGTATTATGTAGAGGAGTCAAACCGTGAGACTCCTATAAAAACTCGAATAAGTGATAAGGAGTTTTCAAAATTCTTCACCATCATCAAAAGAGAGGTTTATTCGTGTACGGTGAGTATTGAATATCCATTCTTAGTTTTTGAAAAGAACGTAGGGCTGAAATCTGCTCTTGCAGGTTTGCTCACAGGGGGGGTTTGAACCTTGAAATTCATGGGGTGGGCAAAATGTTTGGAATCTTGGGGGTGACAGCATTTTTGAAATGACCACTGAAAATATTCTTTATCTATGAGGGAAAAGGGTAGAAACTAATTAGATATTCTCCTCAATTCAGTTTGGGGGGGGTGAAGTGTCAGTAGTTTTGAAACGTCAGAAGTCACACAGTTGCTGAAAAAACGTTTGGAGGGAAGTGCTTGGTGAACAATTTTAGACCCGAAGTTTTCTTGGGTCGGTTTCCGTGATCGAGATTCAGCTAAATTGTAGACTTTAAACAGCTTTGAGTCAGAAAATTGGCCTTCCGAAACGGGGCGTAGTCGCAGTTTTTATGATAATCTTTATTTTCCCATTTGTATAATTGGAAACTTTTTTTCCTTGACGAAATGAAACATTCCTAAATGATTCAAAATATTGAAACTCTACACTATTCTCTCTTGATTTCATTTTGTGTTCAATTTTCTAGTTTTTCAAAATCTAATTTGAACGTGACTTTGACTTTGACTACGCCCCATTTCGGAAACCCAATTTTCTGGCTCCAGCTGTTTAAAAACTAGAACTCAGCCTAATCCAAAGCACATATCAGTTCTGATTGGACTATACCATAGAGTGAAGATATAATATGAGCTCTATGATGGTACAGATATAACCAGCTGATGAAAAGTGAAATGCGCTTGTTTGTGGCGCTCAGGTGTGTATGCACCTTTAGACAATGAGCATCTCCCACTGATACTGATATTTGGGAATCTAGCATTGTTTTATTATGCTGTGGATGGATCCATATTCTCTATTAAGTCAGATTGAATCTAATTATTTTCAGACGCAAGACATTTATTCTGGCATCATGGTTAGAAATTATCTTCGAATTGTGAATGAAGGTATTGGTATGGTACCCATTAAGAAGCTTTATTACAAAAAGCTGAATTTGGATATGAAGTACATAAAAGTACCAGGAGGTATTTCAGTGCGATTCAAGGATGTCATGTATTTCGACTATAACTGGAAACAAGGTTTTTTCAGCAAGTATCTCAATATCCTCCATTCACTCATATTCAATATTTTAATAAGGCTAATTGATAATACTAACAACAGCTGAAAAAAGCCAAAAGGAACTCTGACAAGATCTATAGTGAGGTCCAGGTTGTTTAATGGCAGTGTTTGATTGGCAATGGTATTGCTATCCTTGTCTATCATTCAACAAAGCCTATGGAACTATCTCTTTCTCGCTTTGCTCTGTTGCCAGATCATCTTTTAACAATGTGAAATTAATAATTTATTTACAAAATATCTCATCTCAATTATGAAAATTAATTGTGGAATTATTGATAGATATAATTTCTTGCTTAATAAAATATAACTTATCATTTTAAACGAGAATGAACAGTCAATATCACATCAATAAACCTCTATCAGCTACTGTCTGTAGCATTGGCAAGACAGAGGTTCGGCAACCTTGTTTTGCTTTCTTTCTCCACTGCCATTATAATGTGGACTTCACCCATAGATTTGAACATCGTGAATACACGGATTATTAGTGAATGAATGATTCCATTGATCCATAACCCATTCATTGATCCATTAACCCATTCATTGATCCATTAACCCATTCATTGATCCATTGACCCATTCATTGATCCATTAACCCATTCATTGATCCATCAACCCATTCATTGATCCATTAACCCATTCATTGATCAATTAACCTTTTCATTGATCCATTAACCCATTCATTGATCCATTAATCCATTCATTGATCCATCAACCCATTTATTGATCCATTAACCCATTCATTGATCCATTAACTCATTCATTAATCCATTAACCCATTCATTGATCCATCAACCCATTCATTGATCCATTAGCCCATTCGTCGATCCATTATCTCATTCATTGATCCATTAACTCATTCATTGATCCATTAACCCATTCGTTGATCCATTATCTCATTCATTGATCCATTAACTCATTCATTGATCCATTAACCCATTTATTGACCCATTAACCCATTCATTGATCCATTGACCCATCCACTGATCTATAAATAGATAAATATATAAATGGATAAATAATTTATTGTCAAAAACATGAGAATGTCATAACAACGTCATCAGCTTACAGCAATATCACATTGAACATCACATTTTATTTCCAATATTTTTCTCTATTCTATTTTAAAATCAATTTCCCAGTACTCTCAAGTCAAAAAACAAACATTTACACAAATAACATTCGAAATTAAATTTCGAAAAACTCATCTACCTTATATAAACATTTTCCAACAAGCCAATTCTTTAAAACCTGTTCAAAACTCTCATTAGGAAGAGCATTAAAAAGTTCTATAGACATGTATTGCCAATTCTTCTGTGATCCTGCATACTGACAATTATTGGCTCTAATATTATTTCTATGCCTAGTTCCATAACTATGTACATTACTGTTCAACACATACTCACTAATATTTTTTTCATTGATGTAAGGCATGCCAATATATACAATGTCAACCGTCCCATACTCACAAATAAATCTCTGCATGGTGTGAGAGGGGCCTTCTCACATATTATTCTCAAGGCCTTTTTTTGAAGCTTGAACAAGACATGTGAGGATGGGGAATTTCTCCATAATTGAATGCCATTAATTAGATGGCTATGAATATGCGCAAAGTACACATTCATTAATACTGAGGTATCAATAATTTGGCTCAGTCTCCGAAGAAGAAAGTGCCTTTGTTAACTCTTTTTGAAATGTGTTTAACATGTCCATTCCATGTTAAATTTGTGTCAAGGATCATTCCTAGAAAATTCATTCATGTTATTTCTGTTGTAGTTCTATCAAAGCTAAATTTCATGTCAATTGTTCTGTCAACGTTCAAGCTCGAATTATTAGCTGCACACCAATAATTCATCATTGAGGTATTTTTAGTGAGCATTACCTGTAAATTTTCCTTGCTCTTATCATCTACTTTGAGTCCTTCATCATCTGCATACAAATTATGATGGCCATTTCTATTGCATACATTTATCGAACTAGGCAAATCATCGATGTAAATTATAAGTAAGAGTGGTCCTAGGATAGAGCCTTGTGGAACGCCAAATTTGGCATTTTACCCTCTGAGAATTATGCATTTTTGAATACAAATTGCACCCTATTCATAAGATAGGAACCTAACAAATTCACAGAAGATTTTTCCAAGCCATAAAAGAAGAGAGTTTCTTACATAATACGCTATGCTCAACAGTATCGAATGCACAGGACATATCATAACTTCTGAAGTGCACTTTCTCATGTTCTTCTCTAATTACTTCATTCACTAGTTTTAAAACGTTGTCACAAGTGCTACAGTTTTTCCTGAAACCGTAATGATTATTAGAGAATAGGTAATTTTCCTCAAAATAAGCTGCTAACTGTGGATGAAGTAGTTTCTCAAAAATCTTTGATAATATGCTGACTACACATATAGGTCTATAGTTTCCGATGTTGGATATGTCACCTTCTTCATAGACAGGAATCACCTTGACTTTTTTCTAACTGATCTGGGAAAATACCTAAATCTATGCAATTATTGAAAATGGAAGTTAAGACCTCAGCTATATTGGGAGTTGTCAATTTCATTATATAAGAATTCAATCCATAGATATCCAGACAGCTACTCTTGCTTAACATATTTATTGCTTCAAAAACCTCTTTCACCTTGAAATGTGCAAATTTGAAGGTCTTATTAGATCTAGTACCGTTATTCATATAATAACCAAAATCATACTTACAATTGGGTACATTATTGCTAATCTGTTCCACTTTGTACAGGAAAAACGAGTTAATATCATCTTTTGATATTTGGCACTCATCTCCCAATAATTTACTGTTCTTACTAATGTTTTTATTTATGACTTTCCATGCTGCTTTAGTCTTATTTCTACTAGATTCAATCAATTTACTATTATAAGTGAGTTTGGGTTTTTCTATTGCCTCCCGATAATCTCGTCTCACATTATTACATGCTAATCGTGTGACATGGCTACCATGACCTCTATGCAAATAATATAATTGTTCACACTTATTTTTCAAATCATATAGCTCCGAATTATACAACTCACATTTGGAACCAACAGATATTTTCTTTCTCATCAACGGAAACGCCAAATTTACAATGTACATAAACAACTTCTGAAATACATGAATCTGATCCGTAGCACTCTCTACTGAGTACACCGGAACCATAGAGACCTTTGAGAAACACGCTTATATTAATATCATTTATCTGTCTGAACATTATTTTATTCTTAATAGGTTTTTTTCTGAAAATCATCTAATTTCATATTTAAACCTACATTAAAATGATCAGAAAGAGCGGTGTAGACTATTATTTTTAATTTTCCATCTACTTGAATGAATATCAGTCACAATATTGTCTATACATCATGAGCCACCCGTACTATCATTAGGTCTTATAATCTTAGTTGTAGTAATGAACATATTGAGACTAATGAGGAGGTTAATTAAATCATCTCTATTAGAGGTCACAACATTGGAATTAACATCAAAGTCTCGCAACAGAACAACATTAACATTTTTAAACGTGAAAAGATGGTTCAAAATATCACCAATAATGACTGGAAATTCATCGAAGTACGCATTGTCACTGCTGTAGAGCCTGTATAAGGACAGAACAATAACTTTTATCTTTGGAATTTTAATGGCACTAGCTTCACACTCAAATTCAATTACAGAGTAGGCTCCTCAATCGGATTTTGGGGAGGAGCAGTTTCAAGTGTAACTGAGAGATTCAAGTGCCAGAATGAGATCAGGATTGGCACATGGAATGTGAAAACTATGAGTCAGAGCGGTAAAATTCACAATGCGATGCAGAAGATGACCCAAATGAAATTAAGTGTGATGGGAGTATGTGAAATGCGATGGCCAGGCTCCGGTTCCCTAAAAATCCAAAATCACCAAGTTTACTTCTCTGGAACAGACAAGGACAGGCATGAACTGGGAGTGCGTTTCATAATGACAAAAGGAATAGTGAAATGTGTAGACAATGTCATCCCAGTCTCATCAAGAGTGATACTGGTACAACTAAGAGCGAAACCAGTGAACATAAATATCATTTAAGTGTATGCACCAACAACTGATGGAACGTATGAAGAAGTCGAAGAATTTCACAATAGTATAAATGAAATAATGGGGGAGCTCAAGAAGCAAGACTTGACAATTGTCATGGGCGACTTTAATGCAAGACTTGAGAATTGTCGTGGGCGACTTTAATGCAAAACTTGAGTCAGGCAGAACATCAAGTTCCGTGAGGCCTTCTGGGCTGGGAAATCGAATTGCTCGTGGGGATAGTTTGGAAACTCCTGCTGAATCGAACCAGTTAGTGGTGATGAACACTTGGTTCAAGCTCCACCTGAGAAGGTTGTACACATGGAAATCTCCAATGGATAGATCAGGAAGAATTGTGAGAAACAGAATAGACTTCTCACTGGTTAATAGAAGATTTCGGAACTGTTGTTTATCTGTCAAAACATACCCAGGCGCAGATATACAATCTGACCACACCCCTTTGGTTGGAAGTTTCAAAATCAGATTGAAGAAGGTTACATCCCGGAAGGTAAAGAGCTATGATCTTAGAAAACTGAAAGATCCTGCCATACAGCAAGTGGAGAAGAATGCCTTGAATGAAAATTTGAAAAGTGACATAAATGTGGGGAGTACAGAGGGAGGACTTGCTACCATGCAGGAAGTAGTTGAGATTATAAAATATCAATATCTGGAAAAAGACTCAGGAAAACGGAAATCATGGATGACTGATGAAATACTGGAACTCATGGAACAGAGGAAGTGGCACAAGGACAATCTCACTGAATACAGGAGAATACAGATAATCATTAGAAGGAAGATAAGAGAAGCCAAGGAAAAGGAGAAGGTTGAACAGTGTCAGGAGATAGAGTTCCATCTAAGCAGATATGATAGTTTCAATGTCCATTGCTAGGTGAGGGAGGTGGCTGGGAAGTTCCGGAATGGTAATATTGGCCGAATAGCAGATGGGGATGGTAATTTGCTCATAAGTAAGTGTAATAAATAGAGACCATTGAAGAGCTAGAATAATGGCTTTTATTGACTAAAATAAACTGAGATAAAATAACAAACTTTCTGATGATTTAGAATAATTCAAACAACTGATTCATGACATATGATTATCATATCATTCTTCCCTCCCAGTAGTGGAACCTACCAGGGCCAATCTACAAATGTTGACAGAAACTTCTCTTCCATCAGAAAGTCTTACTTGAGCGACATGAGGGTTCAAATGAATAATTTCTACCTTTTCAACTCCAGGATCATGCTTACTGCGTCTTACAAAGGTCTTCATCCATGCCTCCTTGGCGTTGATCAGCCAGGATGGCAAGTTTGTCATAGACGTGGGATTACAAAGATGAATGAACATTCGCTCGTGAGGTGTGCAATTGATGGTCGTGCAGAGAAGCGAGCAAATGCTGCTTAGTGATTCTAAGAGTACCTTTTCCCAGTGAGAAGTATCCATGTTCCTGGACCGTAGGGCTAAACGGATTGTCTTCCAAATTATTCCATTGTAGCGTTTCACCTGTCCATTACCTTGAGGGTTGTAAGGTGTTGTGGAACTGGTAGCTACACCCTTGGACATTAAGTAATCTTTGACATCTTTTGATAGAAAACTGGTCCCTCTATCAGTGTGTATGTATGAAGGATAGCCGTATGTGGTGAATAAGTCATTGAGATTTTGAATTACTGTTTCTGATGACATGTCTCGACAGGGATAGGCAAAGGGAAATCTCGAATATTCATCCACAATAGTGAGGATGTACTTGTTTCTAGTTAATGATGGCAGGGGTCCTTTGAAGTCAATGTTGATCCTTTCAAAAGGCCGAGTTGCTTTTATCAATTTTCCTTTGAAACAGTTGAATCTTGGCTTCAGCTCTGAGCAGATCTTGCATTCCATGCAGACTTCTCTGATGTCATCTACCGAGTATGGAAGGTTATGAGCTTTAGTCCAGTGAAAAAATCTTGTGATGCCGGGGTGGCAGAGGTCTTGATGATATTTTATCAAGTCTTGTTTTGATGTGATACATCCCATTATCACACATGCTCGAGAAAGAGCGTCAGCAGTTATGTTCTCTTTCCCAGGTCGGTAAATGATCTCATAGGTGTATTGAGATAGCTCAAGGCGCCACCTTATGATTTTTTCGTTCTTCACCTTGCCTCTTGCAACATGAATGAAACGGATTTTTGATCAGTAATAAGTTGAAAGAAACGACCAGATAAGTAATGACGCCACTTCCTAATAGATTCTACAATGGCATATGCCTCTTCTTCAACTGATGAGTGTCGTTTTTCACTTCCGTTTAGCATTTGTGGAAAGTATGCAACAGGACGTTCATTGTAAGATAGTTTTGCTGCTATGCAGAAATCTGAGGCATCAGTCTCTACAGTGAGAATGCCTCCTTCATCAAAAACATGTATTACAGCTGCAGCTACCTCTTTTTTGAGATCTTCAAAAGCTGCAAGGGCCTTTCCTTGAAGAGGGAAGAGCGTACAGTGTGCCAAGGCATGAATTTTGCTTGAAAAATTTTGTATCCATCGAGAGTAATGTGCGAAGAGGCCCACAGTTCTCTGAAGAGTTTTGAGATTAGGAGGTGGGGGCATATTAAGTAGAGGCTCAAGGCGTTCGGGATCTGGATGTAATGATTTGTTTCCAACTAAAAATCCTAGGAAATGTATCTCCTTTTGACAGAATTTACTCTTCTCCTTGTTTATAGTAAGTGAGTTATTTGAAGCTGCTGCAAGAAACCGTTCAAGATTAGTGTCATGTTCTTCTTTTGAATTTCCACAAATTATGACGTCATCTAAATAAGCATAGGTATCAAATAATTTCTCTTTTTGTATGAGTGAATCAATTACTCTTTGAAAAGCTGAAACACCATTAGTGACACCAAAAGGAATACAACAGAACTGATAAAGTTTCCCACATGCTTCAAATCCTGTGTATTGCCTTTCTTCAAGTAAGATTGGTACTTGGTGATATGTAGATTTCAGATCTACAGTACTATACCAGGAATACTGAGCTACTTTGCGAACTAAATCTTCCATATTTGGAATGGGATAGGCGTCCAATTCAGTGAATTTGTTTATAGTTCTAGAATAATCTATAACCATCCTTTTTTTTCGGTTATCGGGTTTAACAACAAATGCTTGGGCACGCCGAGGTGTGTGGCTTTCTTCTATGATGCCATCTTCCAGTAATTGTTGAATTTCATTGGAAATAAAATCTTCATCATCTTTTGATAATTTGCGAGATTTGGTTGTAATTGGTTGACAATTGGGTTTTAGATGTTGAAAAAGGGAGCAAGGAGGAATTTTTGCTTGAGCTATTCCGCAAATAGTAAGAGGTGGCTTATTACCTCCAAATGGTATTTCTATACTGGAGAAATTGACTCCAGTATAGAATTATAAAATTGTAATAAATAGAGACCATTGAAGAGCTAGAATAATGGCTTTTATTGACTAAAATAAACTGGGATAAAATAACAAACTTTCTGATGATTTAGAATAATTCAAACAACTGATTCATGACATATGATTATCATATCAGTAAGGAAGATAAGAAGAAAGTTGTTAGGGAGGAATATCTGCAAGATTTATTCCATGACCTCAGAGTACAACAACCTGCCATGGAAGACAGCACAGGACCCAAAATTCTCTTGGAGGAGGTAACTTCAGCTATTAAACAGATGGGGGATGGAAAAGAAACAGGCCCAGATGAATTTCCAACAGATTTTTTGAAGTTACTTGACAAGGAGAATTCGATGGTTTTAACAGAAATTGTTAACAACATATACTCAACTTGGCAAATTCCAACACAGTGGCTAGAATCAGAGTTTATTGCAATTCCGAAAAAGTCAAGTGCAAGATCTTGTGAGGACTATCGAACTATCAGTTTGATGAGCCACATGATCAAATTGTTTTTAAAAATAATTCACAAACGAATTTATCACAAATGTGAGGAGCAAATTGCAGCAAATCAATTTGGTTTTGTGAAAGCTGTGGGCACAAGGGAGGCTTTGTTTGGTTTGCAGGTTTTGTTTCAGAGATGTTGGTTGTAATGTTTTTGCATGTCTAATTGATTATAAAAAAGCGTTCGACCGTGTTAGACATGAGCAGATGATGGATGTACTTAAGAAAACTGGAATTGATGGAAAAGACCTGAGAATAATAGCTAGCTTGTACTGGAATCAGTCTGCGGTCCTCAGAGTGGATGGAGAGCATACAGATCCGGTGAAGATCCTGCGTGGAGTGGGGCAGGGTTGCATCTTATCACCAATTATTTTCAATCTGTACTCAGAACACATTTTTGGGGAAGCGCTTGGAGACATAGATGAAGGTATCTCAATAAATGGAGTCAAAAAACTTAACAACTTACGTTATGCAGATGATAGTGTTCTCTGATTCAATGGATGGCCTGCAGAATCCAGTGAATAGGATCATAGGAACAAGTAAAGTCTATGGCCTTGATATAAATACTAACAAGACATATCTCATGGTCATTAGCAAAGAAAATATTGGAGGGGTCAACCTGTACATCAACCAGACAAGAATTGAACGAGTATCACAATACACCTACCTGGGGACTATGATCAATGAGTCATGGGACAATTCTCAGGAGATCAGATGTTGGATTGGAAAAGCCAAAAGTGCTTTTTTTACAATGGGTTCAGTTTTCAGGAGCCATGATCTCACCCTAGGTACAAAGCTAAGGCTCCTTAAATGTAATGTGTATTAAATGCTTCTGTATGGTGTAGAATCATGAACCCTGAAGGAGGACACAGTATCCAGGCTCAATGCATTTGAATTATGGCTGTTCAGAAGAATCCTGAGGATTCCATGAACAGATAGAATTACCAATTTATTCAGATTCAATCCTGCTCTCACTACATTTAGATATGATCCGCATCTACTGTTATTCCTAGAAAACCACTATCATGAAGAGGAATCGCTTGATTTGTGTAACAACAACCTTGATTAGTATTTGCTGAAGATGAAAAATTATTGAATATTCCCAAAATTCTATCAATGTTTCGGAAACTAGAAAAAAAGAATCGTAGTTACTGTCATTAATTGAAAGCGATGTCACAACCGGATCAATAACTGCAAGATCTCTAATTTGGGAAAACCTTTCACAACAATAGGCGTTTATATCATTATCACATAAGAGTTCATTACAAACAAACATATTCAAGCAATGTAGAACATTGCCGTTGAACGACAGGTGGAAAGTTCTGCTCAGCCAAAAGTCCAAGAGTAGCTGAACAGCGATTCGGCCGCTCCACTCCTCCATCAGCAGCCTCACTCCGCACGCCCGGCCGACTATCCAACGATTCCCGTGTCCGCTCATAACTCTCCAGCTGCCTCTCGAGTTGTTGAATTTGATGGAGAAGTGTGTGGTTGCGATCACGATCAGTACTATCAGCCCTCAACACTTCAAGCATTTTATCCTACTCCAAAATATCATTTTGAAGTATTTTTTCACCCCTCAATAAATCATTCACCCTTGATCTCAACTCTCCAATTTCACTCTCCGTCTGTTCCTCCATGTTCAGTGACTCTTCGAAGCACTGAACTCTTTTTTGAATTTCTCCATCGAGTTTTCCGCAGAAATGTCAGTTAAACTCATCTGAAGCTCACCGTTTATTTTAAACATGCATCCAGACGATTCAATGTCTTTATCAAATGAGGGACGATATCAACCAATGCATCGATACAATGCGACGATATGACACCGAGTGCGCCATGGATCTCAATAGCTGATTCAATGACTTCTTCATGCATCAAACCTTCATATAGATGCATGCCATCTTCACCAGACAATTTTGACAGTTCATTCCTAACTTGCCTGGTGAGCATTATTCTGTGTCAGTGTTTAGGTTGACTCTCAATGAGATATATTGATAGGGGGAGAAAGGGTAACAGACATGGAAAATAGAGGATTCGCCAAGAGAGCTTTCAAGGCTTTGGAGATGATATGATAGCTCCTGATTACATAGGTGGTAATATGTTTATTTATTTATCATATTGCGCACAAATACTTAACATGAGGAAAGGCACAACAGGCTTATGCCCAAAACTGTCCCATTTCCAATTTATACTATACTGTTCAAATCAAAATGCTGGTTATGTCACTTTCACTTTTCAAAATACAATTTACGCTCTTCAATACTCAGATAAACAAGCGAATTTTGAATCAAATAGATACTATTAGATACTATTATATAGGTTAAAAGTGGAAGGAAATTGAGAGTACTGTTACAAGTTCTCATAAGAAGAGCACTGAAGTCGATTTTTCTGAGGTGTTTTATATAAATAGATATTGGAATGTCATATGGAAGAAACACTTCTCAAACCACAATAATTAATAAAATAAAAACATCGATCCTCTTGCTATTGCCAATTTCGCTCATCTCACTGTGAAAGTCACTCTCATTTTCATCAATACAAACAACAAAGATGAACTTAACGTTGTTAGTCAGTCTTAGATAAGGACTACGATCCCACTCGCAAGTCCCAATATTAACGAAGGTTACGAATCATCTGATCAAAATTAGTTACGTTTTCTTCGGAAGAAGACAATTCTGGAAACAGTTGACAGTGAGACTCCGAGAAAAGATACAGTATTCGTTCAGTATCAATAGATAACAGACAGCAGTAGCTGATGTGTAATTCTAGGCAATCTTCTCACTTCCGTTGCGATGATGCAGATCACGTCTTACTTTTTAGCCCCTCTGAAACTGAGTGTCCCGTGATAACAGATTCACTAGGGGTAATTTCTCTATCGTCATGTTTAAAGCAAGAGGATCAAAGTTCACCACAAGCCCATCAAAAGCATTATAGCCTATCCTCGCTGGAATCACACTATTATAGGTTGGGAAACAGATCACAACGCAAGAAACAAGAAACCAGAAATCCAAGACCCCTACACTTAATTCAAAGAACAAATCCTGAGGTCACTCACAACCCTCCAAAGAAAAAACTCTTGAACCATTAAAAAACCTCCTTAATACTTGATAGTTAGAAGTGAAATACAGACGCAGTTCTAGAACAAACAAACAAGGCAGCCAGTGCTACCAACCTCTCACTACCTACTATAACCCATTCATTGATCCATTAACCCATTCATTGATCCAATAACTCATTCATTCATTCGTGAATCCATCATTCATTCATTCACCTATTAAAATATTCATAAAATCCTGATAATATTGAGCCATACAACATTAATATAAAATTGATCATTGATTTTATGGAATTGATCATTCATTTCATAAAATTGACCACATTAACAAAAAATCATCCTGATTATCGAAAATAATTCAATAAAAGAGCTAGCACGCACTTTTTGAGAAAAAAACACTGGGTAGAAAAACTACTTTATTTAGAATTGTTTATTCTCTACTAGCCTGCATGCTCGCTTCGCTTTGTAGTGGGCTCCCTATTTGAATCCTCCAGGAATGAGACCAGAAGGCTCACTTCGCTCAGTTACATTTCTCATTTGAGCTTACTCACATACTTACTCCTTGGCGCTACAGCTCATTCAGAGCCGTGACCTCATTCAAAACATCTCTCTATTCGTCTCTATCGGCAGCCTTATGTCTCCATCCCCTGACATCCAGCTTCCTAATGTCGTAATCCACATCCTCCAGCCAACGATTACTTGGAAGTTTGCTTGTTTTTAAAGCTTCCCAGAGACTCTAATTAGAGTATAGAAATTTTCAAAAATTATAACACATACGCAGGTTACACGAAATACATCCTTTTCATTTGAGCTTGCTCTATTAAGTCTATTAAGGACTTTCGGGCTCAATTCAATCACCAGTTAGCTGAGAAAATGCTAATAAACGTCAATTCCAGCGTTTCTTTGACGAACTATTGAAGCCATCCCTACAAAAAATTTCTGTGGCGAATATGGACTTTTTCTTTCCATTAGCATTAATCCCGAAAAAGTTTATGTGAACTAAGTAGCTTGCGATTGAAGAAGAATCTCTGCTAATTTCAATCAAAATAGATAGAAATATCATTTCCAACGCAGAGACATAGTCGAGATATGGGAATTAGACTGTAGTGTCGTTGAAAATAGTTCAAAAACGGAATATGGGAATTATTTTATTCCAGTATATAGTTACTGAAATTTGAGATACAAATGATGTACAGAACTTCCAATACCCTTGCCTTTCAAGTTCCAATTCACTTGAGAATAAAGCAAACGAATGTATGGAGAAAAACAATGAAAACCTGGAGAGAAGAAAACCCTCTTAATAAAAACCACTATCACTTTAACTAAACATGTAGGCCTATATCAAGTTTTACACTTGACAAGTTAAGTCGTTCCTCACATTTTCTTTGGCGTAATAACTAGTGACCTCCTGGGTTGAAGAACTCACTCATGAAGTGAGTATTGTATAATTATTGTAATATTTGAAACCCACAACTTTTATTTACACAGAGTTGGTGAGAATAAAGCTGGGTTTA
The DNA here is from genome assembly GCF_014356525.2 of Nilaparvata lugens. Classification (NCBI taxonomy): domain Eukaryota; kingdom Metazoa; phylum Arthropoda; class Insecta; order Hemiptera; family Delphacidae; genus Nilaparvata; species Nilaparvata lugens. The sequence continues at coordinate 21,407,182 of NC_052512.1, forward strand.
CACCAAAGTTATAAATGAAATGTTAATAACTTCATCCTTATAGATTCTAATGGATCGAACGAAACTTGACAAACACATGTTGTGTTCATCATTTGTATGATAAGTTATGTTCAATCTAATAGAATCTATAAGGATAGAGATATGTTGTTGGAGTGTAAACGCAGCTTCATGGAAGCATCAGAATATTTCTTCTTCAAGAATAATTTGACGAAATTGACTCACTCCTTCGTTTGTTTTTGGAAGTTGCAGGTTTCAAATATTACAATACAACACTTCATGAGTTTCATTGGGGATCCAATAATTATTAGGAATGTAGAATTACTCTTTAAATCTTTAACCCTCATATGAATCCAAAATTTGATGAGGTGGTCATATGATACATGAATTCGATACAGAGTTCCAAGAGAAAAAACCGCACATTTATCATTTTGTTGTGGTAAAAGTTGTAAATATTATGTTGCGTATCAACTAGCTGGGATAATGTGTCAGAACATGAAGTGATAGCTTTCGAATAGCTTTAGCTGATGCTATGAATGAATGAATAAATTGTAGGAATTTCATAGTCTACAATGGATTCTTCAGCTGACTAAATGATAACACATTTTTACTTTCCTTGCCATATTACCATAGGTAAGGAAAGTATTGCTCTCCGAAAATAATTAAGGTACCCCAATTATTTCTAAATCTCTTTACGTTTCAAGATCCCCTGAGTCCAAAAAAGTGGTTTTTGGGTATTGTTCTGTATGTGTGTGTGTGTGTGTGTGTGTGTGTGTGTGTGTGTGTGTGTGTGTGTGTGTATATATATATATATATGAGTGTATGTGCGTCTGTGTACACGATATCTCATCTCCCAATCAACGGAATGAATTGAAATTTGGAACTTAAGGTGTGTGTGTGTGTGTGTGTGTGTGTGGGTGGTGTGTGTGTGTGTGTGTGTGTGTGTGTGTGTGTGTGTGTGTGTGTGTACATGATATCTCATCTCCCATTTTCGGAATGACTTGAAATTTTGAACTTGAAGTCCTTACATTATAAGGATCCGACACAAACAATTTTGATCAAATGTAATTCAAGATGGCTGCTGAAATGGAGAAAATGTTGTCAAAAACAGGGTTTTTCGCGATTTCCTCAAAAACGGCTCAACGATTTTGATTAAATTCATACCTGAAATAGCCATTGATAAGCTCTATCAACTGCTACTAGTCCCGTATCTGAAAAATTTCAGGAGCTCCGCCTCATCTATGCAAAGTTTGATTTTAGATTCCCAATTATCAGGCTTCAGATACAATTTGAACAGAAAATTTCAAGTCGAAAAGATTAAGCATGAAAATTTCTACAATTATTAATGTTCAGTAACATTTTCTCCTAAAACTGAAAATAAGCTCGAAATTCCAGAAAATGTGATTATCCAATTGCAAACTTTTGGCAACTGTTGATTCCATTAATTGATTCACTATGAAGAGATGGCAGACCTCGTATGTCTCCAGTGTTATTGTCCTGTCACCAGTTGGCTCAAATCTTTGTTCATAAGTAGACTTGAGATGCACGTGAACATTGGCATCAGGTGATCAATTTTCATTATGCAAGGAAAGTTGTGTGAGTGCGCCACACCAGATCTTTTTCTCATGCACTTTCAATTTTCTCTCATATTCCAAAAATCTGGTGTGGCGCACTCACACAACTTTCCTTGTCGTTATGAAAATTTATCACCTGACGCTAGTGTGCACGCGCATCTCAAGTCTACTTATAAACAAAGATCTGTGCTAGCTGGTGACAGGACAATAACGCTGGAGACATACGAGGTCTGCTATCTCTTCATAGTGAATCATTTAATAGAATCAACAGTTGCCAACAGTTTGCAATATTGAAATAATAACATTTTCTCGAATTTCGTGCTTATTTTCAATTTTAAGTGAAAATTTTACTGAACATTAATTGAAGAGATGTCCATGCTCAATCGTTTCCACTGGGAATTTTCTGTTTAAATTGTATCTGAAGCCTGATGATAATTGGGAATCTAAAATCAAACTATGCATAGATGGTGCAGTGCTCCTGAAATTTTTACAGATATGAGTCTTGTGGCAGTTGATAGAGCTTATCAATGACTTTTCTAGTTATGAATTTGATCAAAATCGTTGGAGCCGTTTTTGAGAAAATCGCGAAAAACCCTGTTTTTGACAACATTTCCGCTATTTTAGCCGCCATCTTGAATTGCATTCGATCGAAATTGTTCGTGTCGGATCCTTATAGTGTAAGGACATTAAGTTCCAAATTTCAAGTCATTCCATTAATTGGGAGATGAGATATCGTGTACACAGACGCACATACACTCATACACACACACACACACACACATACAGACCAATACCCAGAAACCACTTTTTTGGACTCAGGGGACCTTGGAACGTATGGAAATTTAGAAATTGGGGTATCTTAATTTTTTTCGGAAAGCAATACTTTCTTTACCTATAGGGCAAGGAAAGTAAAAACGGACGAAGGAGTGAGACAATTTTGTTGTTCAACGAACTTGATCTGTAAAAAGGTTCGAAGAATACATGTTCTAAATTTGAAGCTTATTGATCAATTCTTTCTAAAGCTATTGTAGAACATACAAACAGTCGGACAACGATTTTGGCATTATTGAAGCAAGATGAGCTCTGTGGATCAAGTTAGCTCTATAAGTTAGATAATTTAGGTAGTTATCTCTCAAGTTCAAATACGCATATTCTGCGTATTTAGGCATCTTCGCTCTCAACAAATTATGAGTTTATAGTTTTCAACTTATAAGGCCCGAATGCACAAAAGCCGGTTAAATTTAAATCATGATTAATTCCATGAGAACGAATCAGAGGAGACGTCTTTTAAAAAAAGCCTTCTCTTATTGGTTATCTAGTTAGTTCATGGACTTATATCATATTAGTTCAGAATTAATCACGGCTACAATTCAACTGTGTAACCGGGCCCTACGAGTTTATAGTTCTCAACTAATGAGTGTTTTCTATCTAAGTAGTCTCGTTAATGTTCAAATTCTGTTATTTTATTTTGAATAAATTATTTGTATTTTTCCACAGCGTCAGAAAACGTGTTAATGGTAGAAGGTCATACAGCATCTAGACGTAATTCCGACAACAGCATGTAAGAATTCAATTCATAAAATAACATCATAGTACCCTTCTTTTAAAAAGTTTTAGAAATAAAATAACTGATTTAAAACACGAAAAAGGGTAATATGATGTTATTTTATAAATAAAAATAAGTAGCCCTGAATATATACATTTTAAGGAGAATCCAATTACTGAACTTCTCTCCAACTGAGATTTCTCTCGGTTGGTTTCTTCTCACCTAACATGAAAAGCTATGTAACAAAATAGGAAAGACTCATCAGAATATAAGGAGGAAAATAGGAAATTGTCTCTTTACTCCGTGGCCATAGTGAAATTCATCTCAAACCTCTCAGCATTGTATGGGAAGCTATTAATACTATTATATTATATTCATTATACTGGAAGAACAAGATGAATGAGTCATTGATGAGCAATATCACAATATCTTTTTCCTACAGGTCCCTTGTAAAGTGACCATTTTTGCACTGGTTGCAGGCCGCAAAGAATCACTTTTCCACTCTAGTGCGCAAAGTATTACTTTGCATACTCTTAATACTTTGTGTATTATCTTGCAGCCATCCCAATCAGCTGTTGACATTGTTGGCGTGTATTTTGAATGCAAATTAGTTCTATCTATATTTTTTATGATTTTCAAATAAATAAAAATTAGAACTCATTAAATTATACATTTTGAATATTTTCAACTATTCACTATTTCAAAATAATTTTTTTTCATTCATAAATTGATTGGTTGAGAAATTATTTAGGAATTAGGATTCACTCAAAATTTTTCAAATTTTCAAATTAATTGGATTAATTTAAATTTAATTTGAATCGATTATCGATTACTAATTTTCAATTGGATTATCAAGTTCTAAATAAATTATAGTTATTAATAACAAAATTATACAGACAAACATTTGATGGATTTCAGCCATCATTTTATCCATAATCAACCATTTTTCATATCCAATGGCAACTGTGGGAAAAATTTAATGTGAAATATGTGCGCAAAGTTCCTCTTCTGCACTCAAGAAACCATTCCGCCCTCACCTACGGCTCGTGCGTAAAAGTTTCTTTTGGTGCAGCAAACTGTCACTTTGCGCACTAGTTGCACAAATAACTATTTCCATACAATTGAACCAATGTGAGGTCTACCTTATAACGACAGTGGAGATAGGAGGACAGCGTTGTCCAATGGATAATATTATTCTCTCTTACAAATGTTGTAACATTGCAGTCTACGCATGACGTAGACCTCACTATATAATAAATTATTCAGAGAAAGACAAATTATGAACAGGTGCAGACAAACAGCCGAACATTATTAATAATTATTTGATTTTGAATGAATGCAATATCTTGTTCATCATATGAATAAAAATATAAAACAGAGTACCCTTTTGAAATTATCTCGTCACAACATGTTTCGGCTACTAATGCGATTTTCATTCAAAAATGGTACTGAGATTTATATTTTTATAAGTAGCCCTTTTTCATCATACCTGAAAATTCACTTGTCACACTCGAGGGTAGTAAGACATGCTCTACTTTCAATGAGTAGTTTGTATATTATATAATGTCGGTGTATAATAGTTGACACGAAATTGAGAGTATACATTATTGCTTGCAGAGATATTGCATACTCGTTGACCCCCACAACATACTACCGCTCTCTGATTGGCTCACAAGGAATCGACTTGCGAGTGGGTCAATTTGTATCAGAACCTGCGCTTGGAGACTCACAATCCCAAACTGTCACGTAAGTTCTGAATAAGTCATGTGAATGAGAAAAATGTGGGAAAGTTATTGAAAGGAAACGACTCCATATTGTCAAAACCAATAAGGGCCGGTTTCCAAGCTCGGGATTTAGCTAAGTTCTGGACTTTGAACAGCTGGAGTCAGAAAATTGGCTTTCCAAAACGCGGCGCAGTCGTGGTTTTTACTTTCCTTGACTTATTACCATAGGTAAGGAAAATATTGCTCTCCAAGGAAATTTGGGTACCCCAATTTCTGAATTTCTATTTGTTTCAAGGTCTCCTGAGTCCAAAAATTGGTTTTTGGGACTTTAAGATTTCAGACTGACTCTTTTGCTCCAAAACCCCCTCCCCCCTCTCACCGTCGTCCATCCCGCCTCCCCTTCCCCCCGCCTGTAGGGTGGGGGGTGTTCTAAAAATAGATTTCCCCTTCCCCTTGTCCAGTGGAGGTGAGGGGGATGAAAAGAGAGAGATATATCTTTCTCTCTCTCTCTCTCTTTCTAAAAATAGATTTCCCCTTCCCCTTGTCCAGTGGAGGTGAGGGGGTTGAAAAGAGATATCTCTCTCTCTCTCCCCTTCCCCTTGCCCAGGTGAGGGAAAAAAAGAATTTCCCTTTTAGGAGGAAAAATTCCCTCTCTATACTGTCAGATTAAAGTGAATCCATATTTCTACATCTAATGCTATAATGACAAATTGAGGTGAATGCTAGATGAGGGGAAAAAATCTCTTTGAGAGGGAAAAATTCTCTACTGTCAAATTAAAGTGAATCCATTCTCAAATTCTCTACTGTCAAATTAAAGTGAATCCATATTACTACATCTATACTGACAAATTAAAGTGAATGCTAGATGAGGGAAAAAATCTCTTTGAGAGGGAAAAATTCTCTACTGTCAAATTAAAGTGAATCCATATTTCTAATGCTATACTGACAAATTGAAGTGAATCCATATTACTACATCTATACTGACCGATTAAAGTCGCTTCTCACAAGCAGCAGACGGGTCTAGTCAGATGTAGCATCTGCTTTCTCCTCCTTCTTTTACTCAGTCCATCTCTTACCCTCACCCTTCTAAATTCCTTCTCTATTACGAAAGGCGAGTGAAGGAGACAGGCGTTAACTAACTTCCATTTAGCGCTCCTATACTAGTGAAACGCTTCTCTCTATCAAGAGTTAGGAAAGGCTAGAGATTTCAAACCGTAGGCACGTGCGCTCGCTCGTCACCCTCTCCCTCTTCTAGACACGAGCGCTCTGCAAGGTTCCCCTCTCCTGCATCGAAAACCGTTACATTCCATTACATGAGAAATGTCTAAATCGATTTATCATCTGTGACATGTGTTTAGCCGTTAAAGTTACTTCACTCTCTCTCATAATATCTCATCCTATCTCATCTGGTAGAGAGTTAGTGGGGAGGATATTTTTAATATTCTTTCCGAAGAATGGACATTGATATGTCCAAAGCTCCACCAATTTATGTAGATGCATAACAATATAATTATTATCTATAGTTATTATATTACAAATTGCATTTTCATATCATATACAGTTCAATAATTATTTTCTTAGTCTATATCATTTAAATTCATCTATAATTTTGCTGTATTGTAAGCTATTGTATATAAGTGTATAAGACAGTATATATTGTAATCTACATAAATAAAGTACTCAATCAATCAATCAATCAATCCTTTTACAAGATTTATGTAGAAAACCGATATAGTCAAAAATGTCTAGACTGAAATTTGAAGCTGGAGGTGTTTAAATACTTCACTCTCTCTCACGCAAGTGTTTATGCAATCAATCATGGTCAAAAATGTCTAGACTGAAATTTGAAACAACATGTGTTAAAGTTCACTCTCTCTCACGCAAGATTTTATGCAATCAATCATAGTCAAAAAATGTCTAGGCTGAAATTTGAAGCAGGAGGTGTTTAAATACTTCTCTCTCTCTCTCTCACGCAAGTGTTTATGCAATCAATCTTTTTATACTTTTTTTTATACTTATCCAGATCTCTCTGATTATAAAGATTCGAGTTTGGTCTCGCACTAAATAATAACTAAAGTAGGCCATGTGTTAAACGAAATCTTTCATTATTAATATCTATATAACCGTTATTGAATATTACTTGCTGATTTCCAATATAATACACGTCATCTTTAGAATTATATGAAATTCCATAACTGATTGAATTATTCAATTTTTCCGCATGAAACGTTTTTAGATATTGTGACATCACATCATCGTTTCTGCTAGAACCAAGTAAACTGTTTTCAAATTTAGTCGAGCTTGAAAAATTGTCTGTTGAACTCTCATAACTCTGTTCATCCCCCTCCTCATTATCATCAATTTCCATACTCTGTTCCTCTTTCACTTCTTCCTTTTTTGGTTTCACACTAGAGTGTGAGAATTTGTTTTTTCCCAATTCAATTAATAATAAATAAATAATAAATAAATAAATAAATAAATAAATGTTTATTTCCCAAAAAAACTAAAACTACAACATCAATTACACAAAATATTAGATAAATTACAATATTACATACAATAGTTAGTTACAAAAAAATTCTTATAATGTGTCCTCTACTTGTTTAGTTTTTTGTGTGTGGAAATTGACCTACTCCACTATGGCGTACCATGTTCTAGAGTAGGTTTTGTTGTTTTTTTGTGCGTATTATTAATTAGTTAGTGTTTAGTAAGTCATTAGGTGGTTAGTTGTTATTTGAAATAATGTTTTCTATGTTCTGTCTTCCTTTGCTCATCAACCAATTGTGTACTATTGTTTTGAACTTTCTAGGATGATTAATCTGCTTAAAGTTTGCAGGAAGTAGATTATATAATTTTGGTGCTAAATGATTGAAATGTCTCTGGTATAGTGCCTTCCTTGCAACACTAGTGATGAGAAGATTCCTGTATCTGGTGTTGTGGTTGTGGTTCCTGGTTTGAAATGTTGTTGGGTTCTTGTGTAATCTGCATAGTATCTCCTTGGAGTAAAGCTGTCTTGGATCCATCACATCAAACTCATTGAATAGCTGGTCTGATGAATAGCGTGGAGGCTTCTGGTTGATGACCCTCATGATCAGCTTCTGTACCCTGAGGAGCGGTTCGATGTGCAAGAAGCTTGCACCTCCCCATCCCACAATCCCATACAGCATGAGGGACTGAGCTAGAGAGAAGTAGATAACTCTTAGACATCCCTTGTCGACCAGTGTCCTCAGAATCCTGAATCTGCAGATAGTCTTCCTCAGTCTCCCGCATAATTCATTGAGATGATGATCCCAGCGCAGAAAAGAGTCCATTGTAACTCCCAGGTATTTCTGTGACTGTTTCCTGCGAACTGTATATGAAGTGTTATTCCGTTGATTCTTGATTACTATCTCATCTCCTGTTGGCTGTCCATGTTGAGTCGCCGAAAAGGTCAGAAAGAAGGTTTTCTCGTGGTTCAATGTTAGCAGATTTTCACTCAACCAGCGAGACACCCTCTGAAGTCCAGTCTCGGCTTCTCTCCAGGTCATCTCCCAGGTCGGTTCAGAGAACAGTAGAACAGTATCATCTGCAAAGGTGGTGATTGATCCATTACTTCCCATGTTTGCTTAGAGTTGCTGGAAGTTTCAAATCGCCTTGAAAAGTATTGTTTCTTAGCATTTTCTATTACAGTTGTTAGTAGATTTCTATACCTTCTATAATACTCTCTAAGTTGTAGATTCGCTGTATTATTCTTGCTTTGTCTGTGTAATTTATCTCTCTTCCTTATTGATGTAATTAATCCATTTGTAATCCAAGGCTTAATTTTTCTTTTTGTGTGCGATACTCTATTAATAACTTTACATTCTTCTGTGTATTTCTTCAGTATTTCTATCATTTTATTCAAAGCACTATCAGCGCATTCCTGCAGGTACACGGAATTCCAGGTCTCATTTGTTAGTGCTAATGAAAGTTTATTATAATCAATACTTTCATAGTAGGGTTTTCTTCTGTTGTGATTGTGTTCCACCGCATCATATTTAATTCCCAGAATAGTTATAAAATGATCTGTAATAGAATTTGGGAAAACTATTGGTATTATATCTTTTTTAAAGTTTATCGGAATATGATCTATACATGAAGAGCTATTATTTCCAATACGAGTTGCCTGCTTTATACAATGTAGGAATCCATATTCACTGAGTAGATTATCATAGTCTTCCAGTTGCCTGTGCTGATTTGGTTCTTTTGTGTTGATGTTCAAATCTCCTAGAACGATGTGAAAATACTTTCCATTATCATTCAAAATCTGCCTCAGATCAATGAGAAATTCTGTTAAGTCCAAGTGTGATGGAGATCTATATAACGCTGTTATAACAAAAGTATCTTTCCCAATTTTTAAATGCATATTTAAACAGTTGGCTTGCCTAACTGCAATTTCTTTTATTTCGACAAAATAGTCGGATTTGACATAAATTATTACTCCATCATTCTGTAGAATATTGTTTTCTGTTTTGTGGCAGGTATAATTATTAATTGATTTCAAGGAAACACCTCCAGCAATCCAGCATTCCGTTAAGACTATCACGTCGAAATCCACGTTCAGGTCTTCCAGTTGAATAAGAAATTCTTCAAAATTTTTATTGTAGCTTCTGATGTTGAAATTGATGATTTTCAAGTTGAAAGGTTGGATATTATTGTTGACATCTTGTGAATTTGGAATCGAAAAGTCTTCAATGTCTAATAAATCCAAATCCTCCATCAAATCAGCCATTTTTGTTTTTGTGTTTATAATTATTTGTGTGCCAATTGTAGATATCCTTGTCCTCAACTGATTGTATTTTTTGAGTTAATGACAGCATGAGATCTTGCTCTCCAACTGTTAAATATCTGAATGAGTTGGTATGCCTACTAAGTGCTACTATTATGTGCTGAATGCTATTGTAAATCTTGAGTGGTTTAGTATTCTTCCTCACTAGGATACCATCTCTAAACGTTAAACCCTGAGCTTCATGTATAGTTAGTATTGTTAATGAGCCAGCGGGAGCCTTGTTTTTAACAGCTTCCAGTACCATTTGTTTTTCTGATTGCGTGAATGTGAGGATTAAAGTTTGTGGTTGTAGGTTGTGAGGTTCTCCGTTAGTTATTGTTGGTTCAATTGATCGAATAATTTTATTTGTAGTGCAGATATCATTGTAGTTTTATGCAAGTTTTTGCAATTATAGGTTCTATCAATGGAGATAGAGTTTTCCTATTGTATTCCTCCGATCGCCTTTCAAAATTGACTAAAATTGGTTGTAGGTTGTGAGGTTCTCCGTTAGTTATTGTTGGTTCAATTGATCGAATAATTTTATTTGTAGTGCAGATATCATGTAGTTTTATGCAAGTTTTTGCAATTATAGGTTCTATCAATGGAGATAGAGTTTTCCTATTGTATTCCTCCGATCGCCTTTCAAAATTGACTAAGCTTTTATGCTTGTCTCTAATTACTTTTCTCAATTTCTTAATCTTTTCGATTAAACCAACGTTCTTTCTATTCAGTTTTCTGCTGCTGTATGTCAACATGACTGCACAAAGAATTAATCTCTACTGAACGGTAAGAAACGTATCGAGCGAATCTCGGTACTTACCGCTATTAATTCCGCACTCGCTCATAATAGTTACAAAATTATGAGGTTTACGATTCCAAACTGTATGACAAAGTTTAACGAAATCTTTATAAGAAATATCTGCTCCAACATGATCTCTGTGAATTAATTTCAGACTCAATAAATCTATCTTGAAGATTATAATCATATTTGCATTGTCCCTAGTGAAATGTTTCTGTGTAGCTCCATAACTCTGAATTAAATATGCAGTGTCAATATTTCGATGTCGTCCCATAGTAAAATATTCTCTTATCTGTGGGACATTACTCAGTTGCAAGTCATCAAAAATTACCAAGCTATATTCAGGGATACGGTTTGGATGGTGAATTTGGCTCACATCCTCTTTCATGTGAAATCCGATATTTTTCAAACCTCCAAATACCTTCCTGAGAAAAACATATTTTGGTTGATATAAGCTCTTGCTAAATAAGTAAATGTGCTTAAATCTTAATCCATTTTCAGCAAATACTAAATTAAATAAGAGATTTATTTTTCCTCCAGCACTGGGAGAAATAGTTAACATTCTTGCATTATGAGGAAGTAAGTCTCCATTTTTACAAAATGCAGGCTTTTCTTTATCTGTAATTAATTTATCAAAGTTAACAATTGGTATTTGACTCATGATTACAAACGTACAGAACGTAATCTGATAAGGAACTGATAAGTTATCAGGGAGGAGGGTGAGCCAGCACATGGCTAGACGCTCGCTCGCTCCCTCCCACTGATAGAAGTTTCTCACTTCAACTGACCCTTTCTTTCCCGCACCCTCTTCACAAGAATGCATCTGTTGCTTGAGCCTTAGCAAATTACGAAACTTCAGATTGAAATGAAAAGCAATGTTTGATAATAATACTTCTATTATATTTTCAACGAATGTACATCATGATATTTACACTGAATGGAATGTATTTACAATAGATTATTTACAATAAATGTACATGATATTTACAATAGATTACAAAAGATTATTTTTCATCTAATAGTTGATCTTTACTAATATAACTAGGCGTTGAAAACCCAATCCATTTCACTAGCAATCCTTTTTTATCACGTTTTAATATTTTTTCAATCAAATACACTTGTCTCTCCGATTCGTTTAATTGTGTTTTTTTAATTTCTTCTGCATAAAACCTACCACTAATTACTTCTCCGTTTAGATCTCTCAGTGAGTAGGTTATAGGTTTAGAAGGAAATATAGAATGAATTACAAAATACTCTGCGCTCCAGTTTATGTTATAAGATTTATCGAAAAAAACCCTTTTCTTTGAGATTCGTACAACATCTCCTAGCTTAAATTTCGGTTTTGAATTTTTCAATTTATATCATCCATTGAATGCAGAATTCAAAGACATTAAAACATGATTACGATCTTTTTTCCCCACATCTTTAGGTTTCATTCTAATGGATGAATGCATTGTTGCATTATAATCACAACTAAACTGTCTAGTTGTGATTTCCAGTTTTTGGTTCCATGTTCAGTTAAATATCTATAAATTTTTGCTTTAAGTGTTCTATTAAACCTTTCAACTATGGAGGCTTTCTTATCGGTAAAAACATGGTAATGTTTAATACTATATCTATCTAATAACGCTTTAACTTTTGAATTAAAGAATTCTGTTCCCTTATCTGTTTGGAACAGCTTAACTCCCTTATTTTTAGAAATAATTGACTCGAGAGCGTTAAATACAGATTGGCTTGCCTTGTCTTTTAATGGTACACAATATGCAAATTTTGGAAAACAATTAATAACAGCTAAGATATATTTATAACCCTTATTAAAACGCGATAAACTCGTCATCTCAATGAGATCTGCTTGAAGCAAGTCTTTTTCACTTTTCAACTCATATTTGCGAGTGGGATAGTTCACACGCGGCACGCTATGAAGCTCTACAGCTAGCTTAGATCTAATAATATTCATGATATTTACAACAGTCAAATCAGTGGTGTTGGATGATTGTCACGGAACATACTGAGCAATCAGTTAGAGTGTTGTGGGCACTCTATAATGTCCAAAAGGGAGAGTATCAACACCATTCTCAGCAATGTACCTCTTATCATCATAAGGGCTCAAACAGATTTTTGCACATTCAACCTGATACATGTTGTGATTATAGGATCTCAACATATTAAATTTTTCAATGTGTTCACTACGTTCAAACAATGATTTCTTATATAAATAAAAATAAGGTTTTCTACATTTCACACCGCTCTGTACACCCTTTGCTATACATTTATTTACAGGTTCTTCATTCTCATTACATACTAAAAATGAGTAAAGTTTGGATTGAAGTCCAAGAAATTTATGGACAGGTTTTGAGGCAGTCTCATCCTTGAACTTTCCTACAACTTTATTTCTCTCCATGGAAAAGCAAGGGTGGGAAGGTGGATAGTTAGAAGTATCAAAAAGGCTCAAATTTTCTCTAATCAACTGATACACATCTTCGACTTTTAGGTTTAGAAGAAAACTGTCGGTATCAGTCATACAGAGTTCTATACAATCCCACGGTATAATTTTTTGTAATTTGCAATAGAAAAAATCGTACATATGGAATTTACTCAACTCCAGTACGGAAAAGACGGAATAGACAGGCTTGTTCATTTTAAGTTCCAACTTGCGAGAGAAAACCGCGATCACGTTTGGACTAATTATTTGCCAGCGTTTACATAGTAGATTTGAAATGTACTTATCTAACCGTTTTTCATCCGTGATAATTTAAACATTGATTAGCTTACGAGTAGATTGAATCGTCTTGCCAAAGATAAGATTGCAACAGGCCTTAAAGAAGGATATTTCAAATTTATTTTTCGCGTTCTGTCTATTCCGGATATTGAAGTCGATGTAGCTTTTCAGCCAGGGAGATTGGGAAAAGCTAATGACGCGATGCACTTTCAATAATTGCAAGCCAAGCTGAAGGTAGAGCTTTAAATTGACATAGTGAACAATGTACTTTTCACGGTCAAAAAGTGTGTTCATGAGCTTTTTTGTTCCAGTTTGACCGTTCTCATTTGTTTGGTAGTTCGACAGCAATTCGCGCGGCGGCGAATGTTTGGTTTGGTGGAGAGGTGCGAGTGGGAAGCTGGCGTGCTTATCATGTAACTCTTGAGGGTACTTGAGATCACATTCTATTATATATCCGGTTTCTGAATTGCTGTCCAAATTCGCGAAATCAAGGCTGGAAATTTCTTCCTCTGAGAGGAATTTGAAATTTCCAACAGGTAAGCTTCGGCTCATAGCTTCCGAGTATAAACTGTTTGCATCGATATAAAGCAGATAATTAGACGGTTTTGAAGGATCATATGTTTCGGGTAGATGTTTGTTATTTGCTTCACAATAACGTTTACCGATAAATGACACCCCACCCCTCATCCCTCCCTCAAACATAAGATGCATGTCAGGATGAGTAATCAATTCTAGTTCGACTTTAGTGTGTTTCAGCATGCAATTCCAGGTGTAGTGCGCAAGAGAAAGAAAATGGGTCACATCAAGGCCGTATGAGCTAAAAAGCGTAGACCTCATGGATTCAAAAACTACCGCTAATAGCATTACGTCCAAACATAAATAAAAATCGTGATATTCACCCAGATTTTTCAGCTTGAATGTTGAGAATACTCTTTGCGCATGCTCATATTCTTTGTGAGACAGAGGTGTATCAGTTAAATCATTATGAAAACATTCGATGGGAGGAAGCGATGTTTCCGCGAATTTTTCGGGACAGCTCATGTACGAGTAAGGATATACTCCTTTTTTCAACAAGAGCTTTCTGTGTTCGCGAGGTGGATCATGAAACACAGAAAATAATCGTTCGAACTTCTTTTCCATGTCTGTACTTTCTACCAAATTACGCACCAATACTTCCAAGGATTCAGACATAAACTTGTAGGAATCTAAAAATTTAATTTTGCCTACTGAAAGTGTCAAAAATCTCTCTGACGTATTTGCGATGCAGGAAATTTCTTTTTTACATTTACCGAGTGATTTCAGAATAAAATGCGAATCAAAACCAGAGAAATTATGAAAATAACACTATATGTACTCCGGAGTACGAGCTGTTAAATTACAAGAAACATGTGCCGCACACAAGTAATTACCGGTTTCATGCGAGTGGTGACGACATTTAATATCGCTGTCTAAAAACGGTTCAGCACAAAGCCCGCAGTTTACTGAATCTTGAAATTCACGCTCTTGACTTTCGGATAAAGCTTGCATCGGAATTTCTCATTTCATATCCTCATACAAAATGTCGCCGAGATCTGTAATTTCCTGAAGAAATTTCTCCATGATTTCTTCGTGTAAACTACTCGATCCATGGAGTACAGGTCCGTAGGCAATTTCCCCGTTAACATCTATAACAACGAAACAATAGCCGCAGGGAATATGACGCGCCGTTTTCTTTGTGTAACTACGAGTAACTTCATCAGAATCGGAATCATCATCATCTGTGATATTAACAACATAAGTTTCTAAATCCGCGTAAATGGTGTACTTTTTCTTCAACGTCGCGCCTAGTTTCTTGAATTTAATTGTCTCTCCGCGTTTAGGATATGAAACGCGCTGAGATTCAAACTTGGAACAAAGTTCCACATGTTTCAACAAATTTGCATTACCATCACAATTCTCAGTTTTGTTCGATGTGAACCGGTGAAAACAAAAAATGCAAATGTGTACTTGACTGTGGCATTTTGAAAGGTGGGAGAGAAGACGCGATAGCCCGTTTTTCGCGTTCGCGGTATTTACTAAACAGAAATGAGTTTTTCCTGCATCGCCTTTTAGCATTAAAAGATTAATTTGGTGTTTACGAGTGCGGAAAATGCTTGTACGGAAGGGGAAAAACTTTTTGTTCTCGTACGCGATGACGTGAATTGCAATGTCCAGATTGAGTATTTCAAATTTCTTAATATTGCGTGTCGTCACCGGGAAATTTACACCTCGCGTATTAAGTGTGTGAGCAAACTTGCTCAAATACTTTACACTCAAGTTGGAGTTCCTTGGCTTCTGATGGAAATACGCGAGCACTGACCATAAAAAGCATTTTTCGTCAGAGAGATTTTTGACATTTATAATACATTTTTTGTTTTTCAAAAACTGGGGTGTTTGAATGAAACTGGATGTGTATATAGGATTAAATTTAATCACGTTCACATCCAGTGATTCAATTTTCTTTAGCACCCATCCACTCCCATGTCTTACGAAATTTTCGAAAGATGAGAGGATTTTTTTCACAGCCAAGAAAAAATGCTCATTAAAATCTTCATAGTTCTCAAGCACGTTTAGCGCTATGTTGGAGTAACTATGTAGATTTATTAGAGATGAGACAGTCTCACCAACCTGCTTGTCATCCATCACCACTAATTTATACAGCAAAACATTTAATACTATAAACCACTTAACATTCCCATCATGGTGTGCCGCATGTTCCCTAATTATATCGAAAACTCGACGTTTCGACATCTCAAGCACGTTGGTGATGTCGATATCCTCAGCCTCGTCATCGAGGGTGATGCGATGGCGGACTGCTGCGGAATTCACGCCACGTAGTCTGCGTTCCCTCGGCATGATTCTGAAAAACAAAAGAATAACGATCAGGATGAGATAGAGTACAACAGCATGTTTAGTTGTGAATTGACATTGGTAGAAGAAGGGTGTGTGAAAATGATATCTCAACATCACATAATGTTGTATGAAAGATTAAGATTATTATCTTTTGATAAAAGATGGTTGAAATCTTCTCCGCATTTGTCCGCGGAAAACATGGCGAAAGAGGGATTTATATTCTCATCTGCACCAGACATTGTGCGATGTGTATTTTGTTCAATTTGTTTGGGAAAATGGGAAGAAAGTGACATACCAGCAATAGAACATGCAAGGTACAGCCCAAACTGTAGAAGGAAAGATAATATAACAATTGAAGAGGAGAATTTCGATAATAATATTCTACGAGAATATGAAGAAAGATATTCAACTTTTAATTGTGTAGAAGATTCATCCGTTCAAGGAGAGTATTTTGAAAAGCATCATCATCTACATTGTGACTTTTGTAAATCATTATCCAATAAAGCAGAGTATTTTACGAGAAATGGTTATTTCTTACATAAAAATCCATTCTATCTGCAATGTGTCTATTGCAAATATATTATCGAAAATCCATTTGAAAAAGTAATACATTTACCGTTTTGTTTATATGAAGAGTGTGAGAAAGAAGAGCGGGGGTTGGATGTTCCGGATATACCGTATCGTAAAGATGAAGTAAAATCGCATGCATGCAGTATATTGTAGAAGGTTTTTTATCCTCCGAGGAGAAAAACTGTCCTCGGAGGACAAAAATTGTGCTCGGAGGAGAATTTTCCTCTCCTCCTCAGAGGATAAAATCAAAGTAAAAATGTACTTACATGTAGTGGTTGATGCTGCGTGAATCTCCTCGAGTGTACAGGTGTAGATAGCGAGCCTATGGTACAGGTGTAGATAGCGGTCTATGCTATGATTGATCCCCCTCAGGTGTAGATAGCACCTTTGACTCCTTTCAGATTGATTCCTCTCAGCTGTCTTGTCTTGACGAGAGCTCAACTGGTTATGAGGTTCGGAACTCGAGTTGAGAGGTGAGAAAATGCTGTGAAACCAATGAAATATTTAATAACTGAACTGAAATCATTCGAGAATGCTATTCCTCTATGTTGAAATGGTGTGAAATATTTAATGACTGAACTGAAATCAATCGAGAATGCTATTCCTCTATGTTGAAATCCCGTGAAATATTTAATAATATTAGAAATCATTCGAGAATGTTTAAGTGAGTTGGCATGGGGGATTTCAGCTTCTAGCAGGTGTTTTCACCCTCTCATGCTGAGTTCTAGACGAGATTTTTTTTTTCGTCTTCTAACACATGGATGCTATTTGAAAAATGATCGAGTGTCAGTTTTTGTAATAGGAGAGAGAATACTTACAAACCGATAATGATGTGGGAGCACGTGTTGTTGGAGAGAAATTTGAATTTTTTTCGCCTTGTAGCACACTTCGCTCTCGCTCGCACGAGCCTGGAACAGAGAGAGAAACGTATGCTATATAAACAGAAGCGATGAGAGGAAAATTATCATTTACATCTGAGCCACCTTCACGATGACTTCACAATCAACATCTTCTCCATCATACATCCTGCCGGATAGCCCGCCGCAGCGCGTGCTCAACTATTGGCAGCAGCAGAAAGCTCGCAGCTCGGCTGCCACCTCCGCTGCCACGGCTGCCGCCACCGCTGTCTCCCCAGCCTCCTCCTCCGCCTCACCCCTGAAGAGACAGGGAATCTACGTTCAACGAGAGAGGGGTGAGGAGATCGTGATTCCGGACAGTCCTCTGCCACAATCTACACCGACTACCTGGGCGCCGCGGCGTGCGGTGCTGACAACGCTGAGCAACAACATCAAGCAGAAGCAGGGGAAGAGGAGGTTGGTGTTTGACGAGCCTGAGGTTAGCGGGGATGAGGAGGAGCAGTCAATCTGCTCACAAACAAAGGTTAGTTTCAACAAATATTATTAACTTGTGTATGCACAGATTTTTTCTGTGATTGATTGTTAAAAAAATCTGTGCACATACGAGTCTTTGATTATTTGATATGAATATTATTTGATATGAATATTATTTGAACTGATTAGAATGCAAGCAAATATTATTTGAACTGCTTAGAAATGGTATTATGAGATATTATTGTTTAAAGTAATCGATCATGCATAAATGTTACCAATATTATTTGAAGTGATTAGAATGTAAAGGAAATATTATTTGAACTGATTAGAAATTATTGTTTAAAGTAATCAATCATGCATAAATGTTACCAATATTATTTGAACTGCTTGGAATGCAAAGGAAATATTATTTGATATGAATATTATTTGAACTGCTTGGAATGCAAAGAAAATATTATTTGAACCGAATAGAAATTGATGCTAAGGAAATATTATTTGAAATGATTAGAATGCAAAGGAAATATTATTTGAACTGCTTAGAAATTATTGTTTAAACTAATCGATCATGTAACAATGTTAGCAATATTTCCTTGAACTGATTAGAAATGGTATTATGAGATATTATTGTTTAAAGTAATCGATCATGCATAAATGTTACCAATATTATTTGAAGTGATTAGAAATGGTATTATGAACATTGTTTAAAGTAATCGATTATGCAACAATGTTAGCAATATTTCCTTGAAGTGATTAGAATGTAAAGGGAATATTATTTGAACTGCTTAGAAATTATTGTTTAAAGTAATTGATTATGCAACAATGTTAGCAATATTTCCTTGAACTGATTAGAATGCTAAGGGAATATTATTTGAACTGATTAGAAATTATTGTTTAAAGTACTCGATCATGCAACAATGTTATTTCAATAACTGATATTACTCACTTTATGCAGAGAATTCGATGATGACAATTCGATGATAATCTGATGTAGAGATCTTGATCTGTAGTATGATCTGAAACAAATAAGACACTAATCAAATATTTTTCAACAGAAACGAGCTGTAATGGACGAGCACTCCTCACTCGTGCCGCTGATGAAGGAGGTGCGACGAAGGGAGGAGGAGGAGGAGGAGGAGGAGGAGGAGGACGAGATGGAGTTCGTATCAATTGTAAATGCACCAACGCCCAAACCATGGATCCCGCTGAGGGAGTTGAAGGAGCGCACTCCCTACCCCATAGTTGGTGCAAGGGAACAGACAAATATTCACGGACGATGAGTAATTTTAAAAATTACCAATGTAGGAAGCAAATCTACGAGTGAGGTGTATTTACCGCAAAGATTTGCTTCCTGCATTAGCTCAGAGAAAATACACCAATTTAATCTCAAGTGTAAAAATTTTTTGATGCTGGTAACACATAGGTCGCCAAATTGGTCCGATATAAAAATTGTTAAGCAATAACAATTTTTATATCTGTATACAATTCGTCGACCTATGTGTTACGAATTGTATAGATATATGTGTGAATAGATAAAATAAAATATAATATTGTTTCTATAAAAATTGTTTTCAATTCTTACCTGTTGTTGTTGTTGTTGATAAGTTCGTAATGAATAGTAGAAACATGCAGAAGAAGAAATGCTGCTTCACCTGCTCTGTTGTGAATGATATTTAAATAAGGTGACTGAGTCTTTTATAGTTTGTTGTGAGCATGCTCAGTAGTCTTTACCGCTACACACACACACACACACACACACACAAACACACACACACACACACACACACACACACACACACACACACACACACACAGCCATACAGCCAAGAGGCAGCGGCTTCTCGCTCGCTCCCTCCTACATTTGTTTTGGCACGTGTTCCTGCAGATGTGGGTGGGCGCACAATGCCAGCATCATTTCCCCCCTTTTCAAATAGCATTCACCTTTCAGATTATTTGCTATTTGAAATAATATTCTTATCATTCAAGCAATGTATCATAGCACATAAATTCATTTCCAACTCGATTGAAAATTAAACCAATTCAAGTTGATGCATTGATTAATTAACCTCAGTTAATGTTCAACCATTGAGTTGAAAGGTAATGAAAAATGGTATGTAGGAGAAAAAAGCAGAGTTCGAGGAAACAAGGTAAAGGAATCTTGAGTTCAGCAGCAAGAGTTTTTAAATGTGTGTCAGGTTTGGCAGGTAATGTGACATCAACTATTTTAAATAAGGTAATTGATAACCTGGGAGAAGAATATAATATTCCGGGATACAAGTATTGTGGCCCGGGCACAAAGGTTAATGAAAGGTTAAAGAGGGGTGATCAAGGTATAAATTCATTAGATAGAGCTTGCAAGATACATGATATAGCCTATACTCAAAATAGCGATAATAAAACTCGAGCGGTAGCTGACAGAGCTCTAGCAAACGCTGC
Source organism: Nilaparvata lugens (assembly GCF_014356525.2). NCBI lineage: Eukaryota > Metazoa > Arthropoda > Insecta > Hemiptera > Delphacidae > Nilaparvata > Nilaparvata lugens. The sequence continues at coordinate 21,427,532 of NC_052512.1, forward strand.
ATGGGACATTTTCAAAAATCCTCAAACACCCCTTGCTGAGAAAGCACTTAGCTATCTTGTTACAAACGTCATGAAAGCTAAAGCGGCGTTTGGTGGGTCTTTGAGAAAGAAGAAGAAGAAGAAGAATGAGAGGAGAAGTTATAGTAACAATATTAGACGCAAAGCTATAGCTCAGTTGAAAAAGCATATTGCAGGAAAAGGATATTTTTTGAAGCCTTTTCCTAGTATTAGTGGAGGGAGAGTTCCACCCCTACCACCATCATCATATGGAGTGAGTTTATTCCCTCAAGTTAAGAAACGTAGAACAACAAAGAAGAGTAGGAAGAAGACAAATAAGAAGAAGGTATGAATATTGAAGGAGAATTGAGTAATTATGATTTGATTGATTGGTCAAAATTATTACAGATTCAGCTAAGAGGCATATATATGCTAGATGCATTACCCAAAAAAATTCTAAAAAACGAGAATGCCATTGTGAATTTAGCAAGGGAAAGCAAGGATGGGACACATTGGGTAGCATATAAGAAAGTTGGCTCTAATGTTTGGTATTTTGATCCAATTGGAAATTTACAACCTCCATACGAATTGGACAAATATTGGAAAAAAGAAAATGGAGTAAATATATTTTATAATGTGGAGCATATGCAACCATTAAATAGCAATTTTTGTGGTCATCTTACATTATTGTTACTTGCAAATCAGTTGTAATTGAGTGTTTGTGGTGAACACACAAGATGGTAGTTATTACATTACGATCTAACACTAGTAACCTCTATGAACATTTACAAGAAATTATAGAATTGGATAAAAATCGTGAATGGGAAATTGGATTGATTAATTTTTCTAGTTACAATAGTATTGCAAACATTAACAAAGGAACAAATTCCAGCTTCAAATATGGTGATAGATTAATCGAGTTGGATACTGGTGCATATGAAGTTGAGGATATTATAAAATCTTTAAAGAATAAATTGAATATTGATGGGAAGAAGAATAAACTTATTATACGTGCAAACGCAAATACTATGAAGATTGAAATTCATTCTGATAAACCCATTGATTTAACACGTTCTGATTCGATTGCTAAGATACTTGGTTTTGATAATGTTTTTTTGCAGGCAAATAAATGGCATTATTCCAAACATTTGGTTAACATAACAAGCGTTGACAGTATTGTAGTTGAGTGTAATTTAGCTTGCGGCAGTTACTCTGAGGGAAAACAAAAACATATAATCTACAAATTTTTACCAAAGGTTCCTAGCGGTTATTTAATAAACAAAGTACCATCTCTGATTATTTATGTACCTTTGAATACGCATCGGATTCAAACTATTAATGTAAAGGTAATGGACCAGAACGGATCTTTTATTGATTTCCGTGGAGATACAATTACAATTAGGTTGCACATACATGAAAAGTAATGGGTCATCTTATTTTCAACCCACGTTCGAATACGTGCATGCACAATCAAGTCATAAGAGAAAGGAACGCGATAGTGTCAACACCTAAAAACAAACGTGCTTTGTCGGCTAAAAGCGCGAGAATATTAGAAAAGTTGGGTTTTATAGTTGATTGGCGAAATGTCAGGAGGTCCCGCAGCAATTAGTGAAATTCTGGATGTGGAGACAGACCTTCAGTTTTATAATGATATTACTAAATTCCAATTTCACACTCATACAGTTTATTCGGGACAGGAAATAAAAAACTCTGACGAGGCACGTATTGGCATAAATTCTTTAGATGTCTATTCTTTACCTTGTAAATCATTCATATTGATTGAGGGAACAGTTAACTGTACAAAACCGGGAACAGAGCCGAGCGATGCACCAGTTGCAGCAGACTATAAATTAAGCAGTAACGTAATTGGCAACCTTTTTGACGAAATACGATATGAATTAGCAGGTCAGCAAATTTCTAAATCAAGATTGATTGGATTAACATCCACAATTAAAGCTATTCTAGTGAAGAATACTCTCGATAAAAACACATATCACTTGGCTGGTTTTGACAGAGCAGGATATGAGCTAACGGATAATAAAATCACTTTCTGTGTACCGCTGAAATTAATCCTCCCGTTTTTTGAAGATTTTCAAAGAATAATTTTAAATTTGAAACAGGAACTCGTCTTATTGAGGTCACTGACAGATCTAAATTGTGTTGAGTCTACAAGTGGAACAAGCGTTAGTGTGAAAATTACAAAACTACAATGGAGAATGCCCTACATAACTTTAGAAGATCATGTAAGACTGAAATTTTTGAGACTGCTCGATGCTGACACTCCACTGAAATTAGGTTTCCGGCATTGGGAAATTTGTGAATTACCAAATTTGCAAAATTCACTTAACCATTCTTGGGCAGTTCATACCACATCGAGTTTTGATAGTCCAAAATACGTTATAATTGCATTTCAAACTGATCGTAAGAATAAAATTAAAAAATCAATATCTAATTTCGATAGCTGTGGTATTTACAATGTTAAAGTATATTTGAACAGCGAGTATTATCCATATGAAAATCTGCTAGGTAAGAAGGAGGTATTATACCGCATGTTCCTGGATTTCGCGCCCTCGTATTATAATCATTCAATCAATAGCGAACTCGGAACAGAAATTGACTTTTAAACGTTTTGTGAATCAACACCGCTGATTGTTGTAGATTGTTCACACCAACCAAGTCATTTGAAATCATCGACAGATGTTCGTATTGAAATGGAATTTGATAGTGCAGTACCTGCAAATACTTCCGCATATTGTGTTTTAATTAGCGATTGTGTGATGGAGTACACACCTCTCACGAGCATGGTGAAAGAAGTTCAGTAATTTTATTGATAGAGTGCACCGCCTATATAAGGTGTGCATTCTGCTCAATTTAGTTCATTATCAGTTTCACCTTTGAACAGACAACATGTCCTATTCTTTGTGTTCTGATATTTTGGACAAGCCACAAACTACCAGTATTCAGTGCGATCTTGATAGTTTCTATTATGAACCAAGCTGCGGTACACCAATCCAGAAGCCGCTGCAGGTGGAGGAGGAGGAGAGGGAGAAAGACGAAGGATTCGAGGAGCCCGCCGCCGCCGAAGATAAAGAAGTGGACAAGCAGACGCCTACGAAAATTGCTACGGTTGATCTTCACTGGTTTAAACAAGATTGTAATCAAATTATTGTGAAAGAACTTGCCATAATTGATCAGTTTAATAATTATATTGTGTTACATTTCAAATCACCATTTGCAAAGACAGAATTGAGTGCAAAATTGTATAACGATGTAACATGGTTAGAACGTCACTATCATAAAATAAAATGGGAAGATGGAGATTTAGAATACAGTGACTCATTAATACGTGATTACCTTGCAGGTTATGAGAAAATTTTCACAAAAGGAACTGAGAAAGCAAAGTTTTTAAGAAGATTGCATAGCAACGTTCAATGTATACCAGAGGATTTTCCAAAACCTGATTTCAGCTTTTTTACTAGTTCATGGTGTTATGCTGCGTGTAACATTCATAAAAATAGACCACATTCTCGCTGTGCTTAATTCTCTGCCCAACATTATAATTCTTTGTTGTTTAAAAATATGTATCAAACAAATAATTTCTTGTGCGAAAACAATCGAATGCAAAGTATGAAAATGGCTCCGATGTACACGAATTCACAGAAAAGAAACTTTGCTTGTTATGGATTCTTCTACAACAGAAAGGATTGACAATGTGTTTATCGCCTGCATGCATTGAGACTGCATAAAGCACGTACATGTTGTCTCTCATCAATTAATGAAGAAAGACCACTTAATTACTCTATAATAGTTCCTGCCTACACTTAGTTTTCTTCATTCGCTCACCAACATGGATCCGAGAAAGTGGTTGGCTGCTGACAACGAATTGGAAGTGAGGTTAAAAAACTGTATTGATTGGTACGATGAGTGTGAAAGTGCAATTAGGAAATCAACTCCTGAAAATTATAGTTTGGCGAAACAATTGAAAGACATTTTTCTAAGCACGGTTAATTTAAATGACATAAGAGACTATCTATGTTATTATCGTCCTTATAATTTTTGTATAGATAAGCTAATTAAAATTGAAGATGAAATTATGAATAGTTGTGCTGAAATGTGTAAATAAACGTTTTCTGCCTTCAAATGATTTTTCATTCCAATATCGCATTCACGATTTTTAGTTTAGTTGCTGCTTAGAGCTAGACCCGACAACACGTGTGGGGTGATCTTTTTTATACAGACACGAGCCCCTATAACACGTGCATCTCATCAATTTAGAAAGAGAGATATATCTTTCTCTATTCCCCTCATTCGAGACATGTCAAACATCTGCGAGATGCAGTGTTATGGTTTTTCAAAATTCAAAAAATTAACTCGTCTCTTGATGTCAATTTCATTTAACGAATTTGATTCAATTGCGAAGAATATTAAATTTTCAACAGGATGTCAAGATGTTGATTTACCGTTAACAAAAACAGAAAATGTACACTTTTCGATTTTATCTGAGATTTTCGACAGAACTTTGGAAATGCTTGTACGATATTGCAGATAAAAAATGTAAAAGAACTTAGATCATTGTAGAGATTCACTAGTATAGCATTAGATGTGAGAGAGAGAGAGAATTTCTCAATTCAATTAGATGTAGAGAGAGTCATTGACCTCACTCTGGATTCACTAGTATAGAGTGAAGGATTCACTTTAATTTGACAGTAGAGAATTTTTCCCTTTCAAAGAGATTTTTTCCCTCATCTAGCATTCACTTTAATTTGTCAGTATAGCATTAGAAATATGGATTCACTTTAATCTGTCACCAAGGGAATTTTTCCCTCTCAAAGAGATTTTTTCCCTCATCTAGTAGAAATATGGATTCACTTTAATCTGTCAGTATAGATGTAGTAATATGGATTCACTTTAATCTGTCACCAAGGGAATTTTTCCCTCTCAAAGAGATTTTTTTCCCTCATCTAGCATTCACCTCAATTTGTCAGTATAGCATTAGAAATATGGATTCACTTCAATCTGTCAGTATAGATGTAGTAATATGGATTCACTTTAATTTGACAGTAGAGAATTTGAGAATGGATTCACTTTAATTTGACAGTAGAGAATTTTTCCCTCTCAAAGAGATTTTTTTCCCTCATCTAGCATTCACCTCAATTTGTCAGTATAGCATTAGAAATATGGATTCACTTTAATCTGTCACTATGGAGAGGGAATTTTTCCTCCTAAAAGGGAAATTTTTTTTCCCTCACCTGGGCAAGGGGAAGGGGGAGAGAGAGAGAGATATCTCTTTTCAACCCCTCACCTCCACTGGACAAGGGGAAGGGGAGAGAGAGAGAGAGAGAGAGATATCTCTTTTCAACCCCCTCACCACCACTGGGTAAGGGGAAGGGGAAATCTATTTTTAGAACACCCCCTACCCTACAGGCGGGGGGAAGGGGAGGCGGGATTGATGAGGGGGGGGGAATGGGGAGGGGGTTTTGGAGCAAAAAAGTCAGTCTGAAATCTTAAAGTCCCTCTACTTGTGTATGTGTATGTGTGTGAATGTGTGTGTGTGTATGTGTGTATGTATGTCTGTGTGCACGATATCTCACCTGCCAATTGATGGAAAGACATGATATTTGAGACTTAAGGTTGTTGAACTAATTTCCAATTATCAGGTCTCAGATATAATTTGAACTGAAAATTTTGAGTGAAAAGATTGAGCATGAAAATCTCTACAATTAATGTCCAGTCCAGTAACATTATCACCCAAAATTGAAAATAAGCTTGAAATTTGAGAAAATGTGATTATTCAATTGCAAACTGTTGATTGTATTCCCTCACTATGAAGAGATAGCAGATCTCGTATGTATCCAGCGTTATTGTCTCGTCACCAGCTGGCTCAGATCGTTGATTAGTATCTTGTACCTTGTACTGTAGTACCTTGAGATGCGTGTGAACACTAGCGTCAGGTGATCAATTTTCATAACGGCAGATTTTCATGATAATCTCTATTTTCTCAACTCTATAATTCTGATTGGAAACGTTTCTACCTGATGAAATGATAGATAATATATAAAGATAATGATGATAAATCCTAGATAATTCAAAATAGCTGAAACTTCACACTTCTTCTTCATCTGGTTCCTCCTCCTATCGGAGGTTGGAAATCATCACGGCAATTTTCACTTTACTGATTGCAGCCTTGAATAGTTCCCTTGAGTTGCAGTCATACCATTCTGTTAAATTATGCAGCCAGGATATCCTTCTTCTCCCCACACTCCTCTTTCCCATGATCCTTCCTTGCAATATAAGTCTCAACAGCTCATACTTTTCACCCTCATTACATGGCCGAAATATTGCAATCTTCTTCTCTTTATAGTCACAACAACTTCACATTCCTTTGCCATCATTAACATTACATCCCTATTGGTCACTTTCCTTGTCCATGGTATTCTCCACATCCTTCTATAGCACCACATTTCAAATGCCTCGATGTTTTTGAGATTTGAATTTTTCAAAGTCCATGCTTTCATGCCGTACAGCAATGTAGAAAACACATTACAACGCAGCATGCTTATTCTAAGTTCCAGTTTAATATCTCGGCTACACAGGAATCTTTTCATTTTTATGAACACCTGTCGTGCTATCTTCACTCGTCCTTTGATACCCCTGGTCTGATAGTTCACTTCAATAATCCATGTTCCATGATACTCATATGATGTGACTCTCAATAGGTGTATTGTCCACTACAATATTAACCGGCACTCTCTGCTATCATGCACTTGGTTTTTTTTAAGATTTAGCTCCAACCCATAGTTATTGCTGTAGCTATTCACATTTTCCAGGAATTGCTGCAACTCATTCTCACTTTCCGCTATCAGAAGTGTGTCATCTGCATAGCGTGAATAATTAATAGTTACTCCATTTATGGAAAGACCAAGATTTTTCTCCATGAAAGCTTCTTGACAAATGGCTTCACTGAAGACATTAAACAAGAATGGTAAAAGGACACATCCCTGACGAACACCACGACAAATCTTTATCTCCTCAGTCATCTCATTCTTAACTCTGATCTCTGCTGTTTGATTCCAGTATAAATTGGTTACTATGTCAATATCTTTACTGTCAATATTTTCACTTTTGAGAATTTCATACAGTTTGTCATGCTGTACCTTATCAAAGGCTTTTTCATAATCAATAAAACACATATAAAGATCCATATCCACATCCAGGCATCTTTGCATCAATACACTTACTTCAAACAATGCTTCTCTTTTGTCAAGGCCACTTCGAAAACCCAGTTGTGTGTCACTCATATCAGCCTCCAACTTATTAACAAATTTTTTATGAACGATTTTGAGGAATACCTTACACTATATTCTCTTTATTTTATTCTGTGTTCAATTTTCTAGTTTTTCGAAATTTAATTCAAACGTAGACTGCGACTGCGTTTCAGAGAGCCAATTTTCTGACTCCAGCTGTTCGAAGTTTAGATTTTTGCTAAATCCCGAGCTTGGAGACCGGCCCTGAATCTTCAGTCAGTTCCAAGAGAAATTTCATCTGCATTACAATGTGAAATTTTAAGGTGTTAAATGCTTCTGTTGAAAGGTGTTCCAAGGCATCGATGCTGTATCAGAATAAGATCGATTCTTTCAGAACTATTGTGAAGGCAAAAATAAATGACAACGGTGTAATATCATCAATGATTGTACGAGAGCAAGGTGGATCAAATATCTATAGATCCATGGGCACGGAGGTCCTTCTTTGCAAGAATTCTGTAAGTATCAGAAACGTAGTCATTCAAAACTCAAGAATCAAGAATGTTTTATTGTAACAAACAGAATAATTTTATTAGTAGATATAAATTGTGTGTTCTGGCACACCATGCACCAGACTTCTCCACCCAACCTAACCTAGCTTGACTAAAAAATCCATCCTAACCTAACCTAACCTAACTGAAAAATCCAACCTAACCTAACCAAGTCAAAGTTCAAGGTCAAGGTCAAGGTCAAGGTCAAAGTCAGAGTCAAAGTCAAGATCAAGGTCAAGGTCAAAGTTAAAGAAAAAAAAGAAGAATAAGAATAAATAAAAAAAAATAGAAAAAAAAATAAATGAATAGAAAAAATTAATAGATTTCAATAATGATTGAATAAAATTTAGAAAACTTTAAAATCAAACTTTAGGAACGATTGAAAATCAAAGATAAATAAAAATAAATCGGAAAGCCTCCCACCCACTCCAGAATGTATATATAGTGTTCACAACAGTGGGGGCAAATCAGTGTTCAATCAAGAGCCATACAAGACACATCTGTTCAGTTCTAGAACCCAGCATTTCAGCACACTACAGCACACTGTGGAGAAGTATCCAAGGACACACCACCATCATTTTGATCCTCAATGAAAAAGCATATGTTCAATGAATTACTAATTTCCATTCCTCAAATCCTCTTTACCCATATTTAGTTATGTAAGAAGAAGTGATCATTCTATAAATATACAAGGAGCTTGAATATCCAAACAGTAATGAGATATCCTCTGCAGTGTAATGGGTAGCATGCATGCTTTCAAGAGTCTCAGATATAAATTCTAGAGTGTGATCAAATCATTGTATCACAAGGGATATATTTTCCCCAGTTATATTTCCCAGAACAGCATTCAATAGTATTCAGTCAGTGCTCAGTCACTGTTCAGTCACCCTTCAGTCAGTGTTCAGTCACTGTTCAGTCACTGTTCAGTCACTGTTCAGTCACTGTTCAGTGTTTAGTCACTGTTCAGTCAGTGTTCAGTCACTGTTCAGTCAGTGTTCACTTACAGGTCACTAGAAACTGCAATGAGCTTGGATATAGTTGTTAAAGTATACATAATAAACAACAAGTAAATAGATATCCACCGTGGTGTAGTGGTTAGCACTTCTGCTTTCCATTCCAGAGGACTCAGGTTTTAATTATTCATAAGGACCTGGGTTCGAATCTTCATTGTATATATATAGGGATGTAGGATGTTTGGTTAAGGAATGTAGGTAGGTAAAGTGTAGGTGTAATTGTTTGTAAACCATTACACCATGATGGATATCTTTTGTTGAGGTAACTTTTTTCAATAGAACAACTATGACTCAACAGGAAAGTTTTCATGTTTCAACTGGTCTGTATGACATCATAATGTACTTATAGCCAAGTGCATTAGATAAGGAAGTTGTTGAATGATAACAAAAATGTGCAAGTATATGGCATTTATTATGAAATCTCAATTATTAAAAAGAATATACAAATGAAGATAAGATAAGATAAGATAAGATATTTTTTATTGCCAATAAACATATACAGTGCAGTAATAGGCAAAAGTCACAATACAAACAGTACAATTAAAATAACATAATCATATCACTGGCAGAAATCACAATACAAACAAAAGATTACCAAGTGACAATACAACCAACAACTGAATCAACCAAATACAATCAAACAATAAAACAAAACACAAAACTAACTAAAACACTCAACACTGTACCACAAGTGTAACATTATCACAATATGCTTATTTTATGAAAAATTCTTATACAAACTCTACTCTGCTAAACATTAATAATAATATCACTTTCAAGAAACTCTTCCACTGTATAGAAGGACTTAGATGTAACCCACTTGCCAACGACCATCCTGAAACGACCAACTGGAAGCGCTCTAATTTCTAGCGGCAGCCTGTTGAATAGTTTTATTTGCTGGAAATAATGGCTTTTGTATGTTTTCCTCAGTCGTACGTGAGTACGTGTTTAACTATTCCTAGTATTGAAATTGTGGGTATTTGACTGGGTATCAAAACTGGAAATTTTTTGTCTCACCTGTAACAGATTTTGATAAATGAAAAGTGCCAGTAGGGTCATAATATTCAGCTGTCTAAAAGCTTCTCTGCATGAATCCCTAACACCAAGGTTGCTTATGATTCTTATCGCTTTTTTCTGCCACAAAAATGCCCTGATGCTATGGGTTGAGTTTCCCCAAAGGTGAACACCATATGATAGAATAGAATGGAACAATCCAAAATAAGTGGTTTTTGAAACTTGATGGCTAATGCAGAATTTTAATTTATGGAGCAAATTCTCAGCTTTCTCAGCTTTATGGAGAAACAGCTTCTCTTCTCTTGTATAATCATTGGTCCTATGATACCTCATAATGCATACCAAACAGAGAAAAGTGGTGGTGGGGATAACTTTTCATGATGATGTCACCCCATCATGACTCACTTCTCAATTCCTCTTTATCATTAGTAAGAGGAAGTATCTTATTCTATATAATTTGAGTCTTCAAAAATAAATCCTCTATGGTGTAGTGGTTAGCATGTCAGCTTTCCTAGTCAGAGGTTCCAGGTTCGAATCCAAAGTGGTAAAGGTAAGTATTAAAGGTCAGTATTAACAGAACCAGAGGATATATTCTTCTGTATGTAGAAGTCTGAACACTTCACTGGTGGGTAGAGAAGAGAAAACGATACTTTTATTCTTCCCATATGCATTTATTTCCCATTATAAAACAGAATATATATATATATATTGGTCATTGAAAATCCTCTTCTATATTTTGTGATTTCCTGATAGACCTCTGCCAACCTTTCCTCTTGTTCTGAAATGCTGCATACTTCATCAGTTTGCACAGTATCCCAAAAAGCAGCACTGTAGATGATATTAGTAGAGCAGGGTCTCCTGAACAGCCCTCAGTAACTCTCAATCTCTTCACACATCCATCATCTCTGCAGTATGAGAATCCTGCAAAGGTTACCTTCCCATTGTTGCTGATAAGAGTTAGACTCTTGTCACCACATTCAAATTCACACCAATACTTTCGAGATGAACAATCATCAAAGACCAATTCAATCTTGACATCCTCATTTTGCCAATTATAGACTTTATTCAAATTTACAACAGCTACTTCACTATACTTGAGACTGTAGATAGTATCCAAAGGTACTTGTTGGCTATCGCCAAACAGAACATAACCTTTAAAGTATGACTGTTCTGAACAAAGCTCAGGCTAGAGCTACCAGAGGACTGTAATTTACTATTCAAATAATCAAATACAAACGAGGGGCAAAATTTGATCTTAAATTTGAGCCAGGTTATTTGTACAGTTAAACTCTGCATTAATGAACAATAAAAAAGAGCAAAAACTCACCAGATTGATTCCAATCTTGTCTACTTGCCCTTCGAAGCCTTTATTAGGTGTTTTGATCAGATTCAGGGTGGGATGAAATCTGGGAAAAGACAGGTTTGCTTCCGGGCTGCCTTTTTGCGTTGATTCTGTGTTCAACTTGCAGGTCATACACTGTGTTTCGAACAAAGCTCAAACTGGATTCTTTATGAATTCAAATCCGATTCAAATTAATTCAATTTAACACTATTTATGCTGTTATACTCATAATTCACACACACGACACTCGAACAATCATTTACAAGAAATTTCTGATTGAAATTACATGACAAAATACAAACTCGGTCTTGCACAACAAGACGGGCTGACGAAACAAGATGGACTGGGGCTTTTAACATCGACAAGGCCAAAAACAGCTGGATGGTCTGCGCTGGCGCAAACACAAGCCTGCTATTGGCAGAACTGCAGTCTGGGATTTTGGCGCTACAGTTCAAATTCTCTGGCCAGATCATACCCCCGCCTCTGAAAAACTATTTTTCAGCCAAGTTACAAAAACCGAAAAAACCACAGAAAGGAAAAAATCCAGACATGCTAAAAAGAACAAAACACCAACACCAAAAAACAACACAAAGAAAAAATGCAACAAGCACAACAACTATTGAGTTGGGAGTGGATATAATTCTGTTACTGGTCTTTTATAAATACCAGTTTTTAGGCGAACACTCGCCACTCGAACCTCGCTGTCACTTCCCGGAAACACTTGCTCAATGACACCCAGTGGCCACTGCAATGGAGGTGGGTTTGGTTGGTCTACTACCACAACCGTTCCCACACTGATAGAAGTGGGTGATTTCAGCCATTTTTTACGACTTTGAAGTTTGTGCAGGTACTCTCTTCTCCATTGGTTCCAGAACGATTGAATAAGTTGACTGATCAATTCATACCTGGTGAGACGATTCACAGGGACACTGTCCACGTCCCGCATGGGAAACGATTTCAACGGTGTTAGAGTCAAAAAGTGCACTGGGGTTGAAGCCAGCGGTTCACATGGATCCTCACTTAGTACACACAGTGGGCGGGAATTCAGGACACCTTCAATCTGCACCAATACAGTGTTCAGTTCCTCATAGGTGAGAAGTTGATTGTCAATTACTCGGAACAGATGCAACTTTACAGATTTGACATTTGCCTCCCACAGACCTCCAAAATGCGGTGAACCAGGGGGAATGAATTCCCAATCAATTTTGTGTTCGGCGAGTTGACTAGTCAATGTGGTTTGAAACTCGGACGAGTTCAAAAGTTGAGATATTTTTCGCAACTGTTCCTTGGCACCTACAAAATTAGTACCACAATCGGAATACATCACACGACAGGGTCCACAACGTGACAAAAAACGATGAAACGCAGCTAAAAACATGGGCATTGATAGATCCGATACCAACTCAATATGTACCGCCTTTGTTGCCATACACACAAACAGACAAATGTAGGCTTTCAAAACACAAGGACTACGACGTCTCGTCATAGTAATACGCAGAGGACCAG
>NC_052512.1:21440295-21450295 GCF_014356525.2 Nilaparvata lugens
GTTATTAACAATGTTGCTTTTTGAATTTATCACATGTCTACTCTCATATGATCATATTATATCATACGTCAGAATAGAATTACCATCGCTAAAATCTCATATCCTACATCAATGAATAGATAGATGGTGCAACAAATATATGAACAATATCAAATTTTAAACTTTCCTAAATCACAGGAATCTTTCAAAATGTATAATTATTATTGCTCAATTATTCATCCTACATGTTTATCGAGTACTCAAGGCTACCTTGTGTTTTCATCCCATTGTTTCTTATACTTTTTCTGACAGGACAATTTGAGCCGTTTAGGCTCTGATAGATTTGTCTATCCGTTTGAATATTCAATTTTTATCTTCTCTTCTTTTTCTCTTCTCTTTCTTCTATATCTGTAGAAGGCTAAGCCCCGACAGACTGAAATCACACCACAGCCCAAACTACTGAGCCTACAAACTTGAAATTTTGCACAATTGTCTATGATAGCCTCAAAACATCCACTAAGAAAGGATTTTCAGAAATTTCCCCCCCTAAGGGAGCTGGGGCCACCCAAAAATGTTGTACTTTTTAACCGCTCATTGCACAGCAAAGTCATTGGGAACGTTTTTGTTCAGCTACGAGAAAAAATTAGATCTATGCAGAAAAATTCCGACCAGGAGCAGAGAGGGGTTCAGGAGAGGGCATTTTTTTGAGAATTTTTATGTAAAATCACACTACAGTTCAAACTAATTGGCCTACAGACTTAAGACTCTGCACAAATATTCTTCAAACATGCTAGACGCGCACTAAGAACGGATTTCGAGATATTTTGCCTCTAAGGGTTTCAAAGGATGAAAAAGGATCCTATTTAATGAGAGTGAGAACATGGTAAGGTGAATGCCATATGGAACTGAGATAATTGACACATGATATTCTAACATATTATGTTGTAATCATTGGAAAGCTTAAGATAATTTTATCAATCAGCTGATCGAATTTAAATATCTGTGGATCAAGAGCGCGAGCTTACCACGTGTTTGCTCCATTGTTGTATGCTTGGCCAGTTCGGTTTGCGCCTTCTATCAGCTGTGTAATATGGAGTCTCATACATTCCGATTAGTACAGAGCACAGACATTCTCTTTGGTACGGAGTTTGTTGATAATTCGTTTTTAAATTCAAATATTATTGCAAACAAAAATCACATTGAAAAATTTCTTAATAGACAACAAGATTACAAATACGAGATGTCAAACATATACCTACATTCACTTGTAGCACGGCCAGAAAAAGACAAACTTGAGTACTAGCCGTGAGTCCATTCAATATAGCTTATATGTTTGTGTTAATATTTCGTGAACAAAAAGTACAAGTTGATGAGAGATGTGAGTAGCCAGATGGAATTAAATAGAGAATGCATTTAATCAAATGCTAATTAATTTATAATTATAATTATATATAATTGCTAACCACACTTGTAGCAAAACCCTGGTCATTGTACCCAGTGTGTAAAGTGTGTTAGGGCAAGTAGAATTGTATCCACAGTAATCCCCGCATGATTGTAAGAGGGGATAGCATTTATTTAAGATTCTCGTTGAATAATAATTATAGATGTGAGTAATTTCTTATATTTGATCTAAATGGTTATTCATATTGTAGTAGTCGGGATCACTTCAATTAAAGATTTTTATTTTGTAGCAAATAAATTCCATAGGTATTAATTGACCATAATGTATCCAGTGTCCATAATGGAAGTGATTGAACTACTCAAAATGAATGGTTTATTGGTCCTTCATAGAATTTATAGTATTCCTGGTGATTGAGCCTGTCTTTTTTCAGTGTTGACTATTATTAATAGAGCTCTATTTACAACTAGCTTACCTGGCAAACTTTCTACTGCCAAAGAGTCAATGTATCTCATGTCACACTTTACTTTATTTAGTGAATCATGAAATTTATCTGACAATCAATATTTTCATTTTCATCTGAATATGAACTTCCTATGTGTTTAGTCATGCAACATTTATTATTCCCAAAACATATTCTTCTTAATCACTTGGTAGTAATATCTAGCAGTAAAGAGTAATATCTAACAGTAAAGAGTAATATCAAACAGTAAAGAGTAATATCTAACAGTAAAGAGTAATATCTAACAGTAGAGAGTAATATCTAACAGTAAAGTGTTGAATTAAAAAAAATAGAAACTGATAAATCAGTGTTTCAAAGATGAATTCAATTTTTTCATAGTTGTTGATTGTCAAGAGATGGTCCATGAAATATGCGATGTATGATGAATCACCAGGAATTACATATTCTTCCCATCTCCCATTTTTGGATGAATATAAGCTAAGCTAAATTAAAAGAAATTGTAAATTATTCTGCCATTATTGAATGTCATATGAACAACTCTCTTCCATGAGGTGAATAATTTTTTTCCAACATTTTCCGGTTACTTAATGATAGGGGAATGACAATTATTTGTATAGGAATTCTAAGGAACCATTCATTATCTACAGCTGGTACTAATCAACTACACTTAAACTCCAAACTATATTTGTAATACCAGTAGCCTACACAATTTATCATAGGGTGATGTGTTTATTACAGCTGGTAACTTTAGATGCCAAATCATATTATCTCAATATGACCTTGAATCATGATCATCTTTCCATTTTCCGGTAGCTGCCAGGCTCACAATTTCGAAAACATAGGTCTGTAAAATTGATTAATAAATGATCATTATTAGCCACCCTACTGAAATTTCTGGTCAGAAACCATCCCCAATATTACAACACAACATATTCCTTGAGTTTCATGCCAATATGTCGACTATTTTTCAAGTCAAAGGGAACAAACACACAAACAGACATTCATTTATATATATATATATATATATATATATATATATATATATATATATATATATATATATATATATATATACTTATAAAAGGCTAAGCCCCTGCAGACTGAAATCACACCACAGCCCAAACTACTGAGCCTAAAAACATGAGATTTTGCACGATTGTTTATGGTAACCTGAAAACATCCACTAAGAAAGGATTTTCAGAAATTTGCCCCCCTGAGTGAGCTGGGGCCACCCAAAATTTTGTACTTTTTAACCGCTCATTGCACAGCAAAGTCATGAGGAACTTTTTTGTTCAGCTACGAAAAAAAATTAGATCTATGCAGAAAAATTTCGATCAGGAGCACAGGGGGGTCCAGGAGAGGGCATTTTTCGAAAATTTTGATGTAAAATCACACTACAGCTCAAACTAATTGTCCTACAGACTTGAAACTTTGCAAAAATATACTTCAAACATGCTAGACGCACACTAAGAACGGGTTTTGAGATATTTTGCCTCTAAGGGTTTCAAAGGATGAAAAAGGATCCTATTAAGTAAGGTTATGAACATGATAAGGTGAGTGCCTTATGGAAATGAGATAATATTTATTTATTGACAATATTCTGACATATGTTGTAATCATTGGAAATAACAAAATAATATGATAGAAATTAAAAAAAGAACATCTGTTCTATTATTGCTTTCTACCTGATTCCACTCAACCTCAATAATATTGTTCTGATAATTGATAAATATGTTTAATAATATTATTATTGATATAATAAAAGTATTGTTTTAATAATTGATTATTATCATTGATATAATAAAAGTATTGTTTTGGTAATCAATAAATATTTTTATTTTCACAAACTCTGTATAATTTGTAATGGTGAATGTGAAACAGCTGCATCAAAGAAATTATCTCAAAAACATATGTTTAGGAGAACCATAGTTTTGAACTTCGTTTTCCTGATGGAATTTATAAGCCTACACGTGGCATGTATTATTAATTTTCCAGCTAGAACAGTTTTTTCAGACTGCTAAATGAACGTCTACAGTTTTATCAATGCTGCATCGGCAATATGAAGACGCATGCAGTTAATATGTCTTTAAGTAAAGGTGTTGATATCTACATGATAATAATTATTCTCTACCATTTTTATTTAATTAAAGTTTCAAAATTATTCAAGCCTTGATAAAATGATTGACTCAATTTACAGTCAGTCGAAAATTTTAATATTAAAATGAGGGGTATTTTGGCAAGCTGAACAAAAAAGTAAGGTCCTATGCACCTTTTTGATATTATTTCTTCAAATGAAAAATGAGTTTTGTTGGTTGTCAAAACTCCCCCTGGAAGAGAACTATTCATTTTATCCTATCTTTTAGTAAAATAACAATGATTTCTGCATTGAATAACATCTATCTTGTCAACAAGAATCGAACTCTTTGTGAATTTAGATATGACCTACACTTTAGATTTATATAGATCTATTAATTTATATAGTTATAAATTCATGGAAATTGAAGTACTTTTTTCAGTTAGTTGATGATTAGTTGATGAAATTGATTATCAATAGAGAAAATGATTATAATTTCATCAATACAGAATTAGTTGAATGAATTGTCGAAGTACTGAGTTCTTGGTCAACAATAATTCAATATTGGTATTTATCCAATCATTATTTTTTTCAGAAGTTATTTCATTCGAATTAGAAAATATTTATAAGCTCCTATCAATTTATCATTCGTAACAATGAACTCTTCAAAACATGAATTCAATCAAATAAAAAATTGCCCATACTGTATTCATGTTCGCATGTTTTCCACTTGTGATGGATAGCCAAAATATTGTGGAGCGAGCTGCACGGCGAATTGTAATCGAGGGCTCTGATTGGCTGAAAAGTTCAGCGTTCGGAGTGAGGTGAGGCGAGCAGTTAGAACAAGCGGCACCACGGCGAATGGTTCGGAGTACGGTACGGCGAATGATTAACAGCTGATTTATAACATTATGAAACATATGCTCATGTTCGTTGAAAGGCAAGATGTTCGGAGGAATGCACGGTTGCTGCGCGGTTCGAGGTTCGGTTCGGCATGTGTGGACGCACCTTTAGTTGTTACAGGACATTTATACAGATCACAGGCCAAAGCAACATAATAATCTATCTTCTTCTTCTTCTTCTTCTTCTTCTTTCTCTTCTTCTACCTATATCTAAAAGGCTAAGCCCCGACAAACTGAAATCACACCACAGCCAAAACTACTAAGCCTAAAAACTTGAAATTTCGCACAATTGTTTATTGTAGCCTCAAAACATCCACTACAAAAGGATTTTAAGAAATCTGCTCCCCCCCCCTCTGAGGGAGCTTGGCCCCCAAAAATTTTCACTTTTTAACCGTTCATTGCACAGCAAAGTCATGAGGAACTTTTTCGTTATGTTTTTCGTTCGTTCTACGAAAAATATCAGATCTATGCAGAAAAATTCCAATCAGGAGCACAGGGGGGTTCAGGAGAGGGCACTTTTCGAAAATTTTGATGTAAAATCACACTACAGCTCAAACTAATTGGCCTACAGGCTTAAAACTTTGCACAAATATTCTTCAAACATGCTAGACGCGCACTAAGAACAGATTTTGAGATATTTTGCCTCTAAGGGTTTCAAAGGATGAAAAAGGATCCTATTAAGTAAGCTTATGGTAAGGTGAACGCCATATGGTACTGAGATAATTGACACATGATATTCTAACATATGTTGTGATCATTGGAAAGCTTAGAACAATTTCATCAATTAGCTAATCGAATTGATTTTGCGTTTATTGAGAGCGCGAGCTTACCACATGTTTTACGTGGTAAACGTTCTACAGATTTATAGTATTCCTGGTGATTTAGCCTGTCTTTTCAGCGTTGCCTATTAATAATCAAGCTTAACAACTAGCTTACCCAGCGAACTTCGCACCGCCAATGTATATCATGTTACACTTGACTTTATTTGGTGAATCATGAAATTTATCTGACAATCAACATGTTCATCTCAATACGGACTTCCTATGTGCTTAGTCATGCAGCATTCATTATTACGAAAACATATTATTCTTCTCAATCAATTGGTAGTAATATCTATCAGTAAAGTTTTCAATTAAAAAAAAAAGGTTATATCAGTGTTTCAAAGAAAAATATTCAATGTTTTCATAGCTGTAGATTGTCGATATATGGTCCAGGAAATATGCGATGTACGATGAATCACACAGAATTCCATACCGGTATTCTTTCCATTTTAGGATGAATATAAGCTAAGCTAAATTCAAAAAATTGTAAATTATTCTTTCATTCTTCAGTAATTAATGAATGCAATATGAATACTATACATATATACAATACAATATATATATACTCTCTTTCATTAGGTGATAATTTTTTTCAACATTTTCCAGTTTCTCAATGATAGGGGAGTGATAATTATTTGTATAGGTCTTCTAAGGAACCATTATCAACAGCTGGTACCAATCAACTACACTTCAACTCCAAACTACCGTTTTAATACCAGTACACAATAATTTATCACAGGGTGATATGTTTATTACAGCTGGTAACTTAAAGATGCTAAATCATATTATCACAATATGATCTTGAATCATGATCATCTTTTCGTTCTTCAGTAGCCGCTCGGCCGAAAATTGCGAAAACATATGTCTGTAAAATGGATTGATAAATAATTATTATTAGCCCCCTATTAAAATTTCTGTTCAGAAACCATCCCACAACATATTCCCAAAGTTTCATGCCGTTATGTCAAGTAGTTTTCAAGTCTACAGGGAACAAACAAACATACAAACAAACACACAAACAGACATTCATTTTTTTATAAATAGATTCCCATTCGGCTCAAACAAAAGCCTCTCTAAATGAAGGTAGAATGATAAGGAATCAGTTTTTTGTTTTAACAGTAATGATTGAGAGCTCGACGAGAGCGGTCGTATCGGAGTGGTTGCTGAGTCAGCTGTGCAAAGTTTAAACGTTCCGTAACAAAATATTTCGTGCTAGTGAACCGTGCTGTAGTGAATATTTTATTTGAAGATTTAAAAATGTCTTGTTTTATTCGCTCTAAATCCGTTCGGAATTCAGGTGAGCTGATTTCATGTGTCGACTGTGAAGCGAATTTTCATATAGGATGTGTGAAAATGACCAAGGACGATGCGGACTACATAAAGAGAAACAAACAAATTTGGAGATGTAGCAGCTGTTCCTCTACACGTCGCAAAAGTATGGTGAGTGAATCGACAACAGGAAACAAGGACGTAACTCTCCAAGAACTCGCAGGAGTTCTTGAGGTAATTGCAGGAAATCAGACGTCGATGAAGGAGAATATTAAGAAAATGGAGTTGGAGCTTGGGAAATCAATTGAATCATGTCATCAGGCATGTTTGATGAACAAAACAAGCAAATTAGCACATGCCTCATCAACATCGATAAGCTTTCAACAGAAGTAGCTAGCCTCACGAAAGAAAATGCAGAACTGAAGGAACGCGTCGAGGATATGGAACAATACTCAAGATCGAACATGCTGGAAATAAATGGTATACCCAAAAAACAGGATGAAGATGTAACAGAAATCATTTGTAGAATGAGCGAAGCATTAGGACACAAAATAAAAGCAGATGCAATCGACATTTGTCACAGACTTAAACAACGAAATGAAAACCTACCTCCACCAATCGTTGTCAAGTTCGTTCGTAGAACAGACAAACAAGTAATATTGAATAAAAGGAAAGTTACGAGGCAGTTTTCTACAAAGCAGATGGGAGAAACAACGGACCATCCAGTCTATGTGAATGTAAGTCTAGCACCTACGCGAAGAAGGATTTTCACCATGGCGAGAGAGATCTTCAAAAGAGGCGACATCAAATACCTATGGATCAAGGAAGGGAAGATTCTAGCTAGGAAAGAAGACGGAACACCAGTTATTGAACTCAAGAACAGTGAACAAGTGAAAAAGTTGAGCGTGATAAGTGCATCTAAGCAGCTAGGTAACCAAGAAAATAACAGTGTCAGTACCGTAAATAAAAATGTCATCAGAGATAAGTAGCAGAGAAACACTAATTATTCATCAAAATATACGCAGTCTGCGAAGTGATTTCGATTTATTCTTAGTGCAAATGAGGAAATTAGAAAACAACCCGCTAATAATAGTCTTGACAGAAATATGGATACTAGAGAATGGAATAGACTTATATCATATAGAGGGCTATTCCGTACATGGTAATTTCAATCATAACTACAGAGCAGGAGGAGCTTTGGTTTATATAAGCAGTGAGATAACGTTCAAAACAAAGACAATAGTTTTTATTTCATCGGACTGTGTACATATATCTTGTTCATATAATAATTTTGAATTTCAGTTGTTGGCTGCTTAAAGGTTGCAATCAAACTCACCCAAAATATTTCTTAACGAATTAACCTTGTACTTAGAAGGAATATTTAATATTAACGAAAACAATGAGGTCCCTTTCTTTTTCACGGGAGATATAAATATAGATCTTTTTCAGAACACCAGAATTATTGACGATTACAAATATTTAATGAATAGTTTTGGATTTGAATCACTCAATACTGATTACACTCATAGGTCCCGATTTTCCAACTCTTTAATAGATCATCTTTACTTAAAATCCGGCAAAAATAGAACAAAACTGAATAAAATTAATCTAATTCCAGAAATACTACATTTAGATATAACTGATCACAGTACAATCATACTTAAAGTTGAAGGATTGAAGAGATCCAACGAAGAAGCAGATACAAATTATAAAAAAATATGCCTAATCAATTACCGGAAGTTGAATAATACTTTATCATCGATTGATTGGGATAGAGAAATACCAGCAGTATCAGTTTATGAGGGATGGGAAAATTTCATTGACATTTTAAAAAGCGCTATCAAAGATTCACAAGAAAATCTTCTTTTAGAAAATAACTTGACACAGAAATATAGGTCGCCATGGATAAATAGTTATCTGATCAAGCAAATAAACTTAAGAAATGAGTTATACAAGAATGTTATCAAACAACCTAATAATGATGACTTAAAACAATTATACAATACATTCAAAAATAACTCACGTAATGAACTGAGAGAAAGAAAACAATATTATTATTCAAAACTGTTTAGAGAAATCCAGGGAAACATTAGAAAGACGTGGAAAACAATTGACACGTTAATAGGATTGAAAAAAAATAAAGAACCACTAAAACTGATTGTTGATGAGCAGGGAAATAGCATACATGATAGTAATAAAATTTCTAATTCGTTTAATTCTTATTTCCTAAATGTTGTGAATAAAATGAATGATGAATTAGAACAAACCACATTGCAAACCAGGGAAGAGTCTGCTAGAATATCAAAAATAAGGTTTCCATACAATTCTCCAACAAATTCAATTTTTCTCCACCCTACAAATCCGGAGGAAGTAGCAAGTACAATAAGAAAATTGAAAAATAAATCTTCGCCAGGTGTAGATGGGATAAGCACAAGCATGATTAAAAAAACTTACATGAATTATTTGAACAAATTAACCGATCTAATTAACCTGAGTATTGCCAAAGGAAAATTCCCAAGCATGTTCAAACACAGCGTAGTTATACCTATTCCTAAAAAGCCAAATTGTAAAAACATAGATCAGTTCCGCCCAATTTCACTTTTACCGGTTTTTTCCAAGATTTTAGAAAAAATATTCAAGATTAGACTCGAAACTTTTATAAAAATAATAACTTTTTTAGTGATAACCAATATGGTTTCCGTGAAGGAAGAAGTACTGAAGCGGCAATTAAAAATCTCATTTCAAAAATAAATGACAGTTTTAGTGTTAATAATAAGTGTGCAGCTCTGTTTCTTGATATATCTAAAGCATATGATGCAATTGATAAAAACATGCTTCTAAAAAAACTTGATTTATCAGGAGTAAGAGGGATTGCCAATGATTGGTTAAGATGCTACCTATCTAATAGGAGTCAAAGGGTCAGAATTAACGATACGTTGAGTGAACCCGGGGACATTACCATAGGTATTCCTCAAGGATCAGTGTTATCAAGTACTTTATTCCTGGTCTTTATTAACGATTTGACGGATGGTGACTTACAGGGAAAGATTACATCTTTTGCAGACGATACAGTTATATTTTATTCGGCCAAAA